>NW_027441629.1:0-55000 GCF_964195595.1 Calonectris borealis
GCTGGGTACTGGGCAGTGGGGGTGGTGGCGGTGGTGGTGCTGTGTGCTGGGCATGTTGGGCTGCTGGGTTTTGGGCGGTGGGCGTGCTGGGTGTGTGCGTGTGTTGGTTTCTGGGCACTGGGGGTGCTGGGTGTTGTGCACTGGGGTTGCTGGGTGCTGGGCATGTCCGGGTGGCGGGCACCGCTGGGTGCTGGGCCCTGAGGTTGCTGCGTGCTGGGCACTGGGCTTGCTGGTGCTGCTGGTGCGGGTGCTGGGGGCTAGGTGTTGTCCGAAAAGCGGATTCGTGCCCGGCGTGGAAGGAACTGTTGGAGTGACCATGGGTCGGAATAGGAGCGCGTTCCCGGAGTAATGAGGAGTCCCAATGTGGGTATGGTCATTCTCCTTTATTTCAAGATATTGTGCTACTTTTATAAGCTAGCCACAGTAACACGCGCACCTCCGAATCCTCTATTGGTTTACAGTCAGCAAGCACACGAATCTGAACATACACAGATTGGTCAAAAGCAGGTGTCCACGCGAACGCTTCCTGCGCCTGCATTCCGTTACATAATCTACTGATATTTACATTCCTCAGCCTGTTTTTCCTACTCTACTATCACTTCAGAGACTCTAAAACTACAATTGCTCTTTAGCAGCCTTCTACTATTACTAACAAATCCTCAGTGCTTGGAATGTTCATAGGATGACCGTTATTTAATAAAAATCCCTCCACAAGGAACCAATTCCACACGCTCAGGAGAGAGATTGTTTTATTCAGGCCTGGGTGCTCAGTGGACTTGCCTCAAATGAAGCACACCAGTTCTAATCACCTTTCTGTTTGTATCCATGCTTCTCATACATATTTTCAGTTTCTCTTTTACATATTCCTTAAATTTCCGAGAACCGATTATAATATTACATCATCCTAGACACATGTGCACTAAAACCTTTAGGGTCTCCTTGAGGGTCTCGGGTGGTCTGTGGTGGTCGGCGGGGTAGTGAACTCTTCGTGAACCTGTTCCTTTCTTTCCTTATAAGGTCGAGGTTTGTCTCCGAGCCACGTCTGGACTCCGTTTGTTTACGGTTCTCGTTTCCAAGGTTACTCTTCACTAGAGTCTAACACTGCTTCCAGGAGACACGATTTAGACTACAATTCTACACACCTGCAAACACCACACCTGCTAGTTCCCTAACTTCTAAGCCACAAGTCTTCATTGTGTAGAATTACAGAAGCGAGCCGAGGTACTGGGGCTACTGGTTGCTGGGCCCTGGGAGTGCTGGATACCATGCATAATTGGGTGCAGGGTATGTCTTGCTGGTGGATGCTGGGCACTGGGGCTGCTGGGCATGTCTCGATGCTGTGTGTTGGCGGTGGGTGTGCTGGGTTGTGCGCATGTCCGGGAATTCGTGCTGGGCCCTGGGAGTGCTGGGTGCGGGGAGCTAGGGGTGCTGGCTGTGGGCATTTCCAGGTACTGGTCATGACCAGTGCTGGTTGTTGGGTCTTGTGGGTGCTGGGCGTGTGCAGGTGCTGGGCACGTCCGGATGCTGTGTGCTCGGCACTTGGAGTTCTGGGTGGTGGGCAGTGAGGGTGCGCACCAAACACCCACCATCCAGCACGCCCACAAGTCTCACACCCAGCACCCGCAGTGGCAGGAACCAGCATACCCAACACCCAGCTTCCAGCACACCCACTGCCCAGGACCTGCATACGCTGCATTGAACCCAGCACCCCCAGCACCCGGTAACCGATAGCCCCAGCGCCCAGCACGCCAGGGTCCAGCAACCAACACACGCCCAAAACCCAGCACCCCCACCGCCCAAAACCCAGCACCCCGACGTGCCCAGCACACAGCAGTCCCAGGTACCACCACCCCCAGCGCCAAGCACCCAGCACCACCATTGCTCAGCACCTGGACATGCCCAGCACCTAGCACCACCCCCCCCAGTGCCCAACACCCAGCACCCACAACATACCCAGCACAACCAGGGCCCAGCACACAGTACACGCACATGCCAGGAATCCAGCACCCTCACAGCACAGCACCCAGCAACCCCAGCACAGCCACCCAGCACCGGATATGCCCAACACCCAGCACTGCATATGCCCAGCACCCGGTACCTCCAGCACCAAGCATCCAGCACCAAGACATACCCTGCACTCAGTTTTGCATATTGCCGAGCAATGCCAGGGCCCAGCACCCCCAGTACCTAGCACCCAGCACTCCCACTGCCCAGTACCCAGCACCCCGACATGCCCAGCACACAGCACCCGCACCGCCCCGCACTGCCAGTTCCCAGTACCCAGCACCCAGACATGCCCAGCACGCAGACAAACATGCCCAGCGCCCAACACACCAGAACACAGCAAACCAGCCCCCAAGAACACCAGTGATCAGCACATAGCACCTGGACATGCCCAGCACCTGCAGCACTCAGCACCCCAAACACCCACCATACAACACACCCACAGGTCTCACACACTTCCGCCCAGTGCCCGGAAACCAGCATACCCAACACTCAGCATCCAGCACCCCCACCCCCCAGCACCCAGTGCCCAGCACGCTGCACTTAGACATGGCCAGCACCCGGACATGCTCAGCACCCAGCAACACAGGGGCACAGAACCCAGCACCCCCAGCACCCAGAAACCAACCACCCCAGCGTCCAGCACCCAGTACACCCAGGGCCTGGCAACCAACACCCGTACATGCCCAGCACCCCCACCACCCAGCACAGGGACACGCCCAGCACCCAGCACACCCAAAGACCATCACCCCCAGCGCCAAGCACCCAGCACCGCCATTGCCTAGCACCCGGACATGCCCAGCACCCAGCACCACCACCGCCCACCACGGCCAGCGCACAGTACCCAGCACCCGGACATGCCCAGCACTCAGACATGCCTAGCAGGCAGCTTCCCTGCTCCCCATCGCCCAGAACCTCCAGTGCCCATCACCCAGCACCCAGACATGCCCAGTGCCCACCACACAGCACCCACACTGCCCAACACCCACACATACCCAGCACAACCAGGGAAGAGCACACAGCACACGCACGTGCCAAGAAACAAGCACCCCCAGAGCACAGAACCCAGCAACTCCAGAGCACAGGCCCAGCACCGGATATGCCCAGCACCCAGTACCTCCAGCACCAAGAGATACCCTGCACTCAGTTATGCATAGTACCCAGCAACACCAGTGTGGGTAGTTAGGATCAGGCGGCCGGAAGATATCGCGCTGTACGGAAAGATAGGACCCCCTCCCCTAATGGCCAGTAGCATTTAGGTGTGAAGTAAGCAGGTGGAAATGACGTCGTAAACCCAAGGTATATAACACCGTGTTATCCACCAATAAACGCCATTTGCCGTCCACCACATTGGTGTCTGCGAGTCGATGGCCCGAGCACCCCGGGGAGGGGGGGTCGCCGTGCCGTTCCTGAACCAGGTCGCCTCGCCTCACGAAGGCGACAAGTGGTGCCGAAACCCGGGAGAGCCCACCTGGAATCGGGTGAACGGCGGCCGGAGCGGCAGGACCAGCCCGGCGGGGAGGACGCTCCCGGACCAACAAGGAGGATGGAAGCTCTTGTGAAGGTCGTATCGCAATTACATAAGCAGTGGGGTATTGATTGTAGGCCCAAAGATTTTACCCTCGCCGTTGCGAGGCTTTTACACATTGGGGTCATTGACCAGCCGGTCGATATCCTTCACCCTGAAGTGTGGGATAAATGTACTAAAGCGTTAGCTCAGGAAACGATGTCCTCAGGCTCTGGGAAAAACCTTAAGTCGTGGGGGAAAGTCGTACAGGCTCTGCAGAAGGCAATACAAGAACAGGAGACTTGGAGGGCGGCAAAGGACTGTTTGCTGGCCATCCCGAAACTGGGAGTCGGGGCAGCCACGCAGACTTCGCACCCCTTAGATGGTGATGATTCTGCCGAGCCTAAAGATCCGAAAGAGGGCGCCATGTCCCCTCAATCTCCGAACCCTGACCCGCTTACGGAGGCGCAAGAGAGAGCTAAATCCTTCTGGGGAGGGTTGACTGAGGAAGCCAGGGGCGTTGCGAAAAGGATAGAGTCTGAGGAAGCCCGGGCTAAACCACCGCCCTATACGCCCCAAGATGGCGCCGAGCACAAAGGGGATGGGCGGGCCGAAGATGCCCGCGGCGGGAACTGGGAGGAGGCGCTAGCATTAACAAGCGCACATGAACAAAAAGGGGAGGAGAACGAGAAGAAGAGAGGCGGCGGGAGTGGCCAGGAGGAGGAGGGGAGCGTGAGCGAAGGGCGGAAAGCCAATCAGAGTGACCATCTGAAAGAATGCCCTCAGAGGGCAGGCCCCCCCCCCCGAGCAAAGGGTGGGGCGAACCAGCAAGGAGGGGCGGGCCAAGAGGGAGGGAATGGCTCGCCCACAGGAGAAGCGGGCGGGGCTGGAGCCCGACAAAAAGGTACCAGAAACCGGAAGCAGCCGGTCAGTAGAGTTCCGGCTCCGGATCAGACACTACCTGGGACGAGTGGCTCGTGACCGATTCAAGCTCAGAGGAGGAGGAAATGGGAGTACACACAGTCAAAAGCCAAAACACTTTCATCCGAAATAAAAACAAAAACCTCCCCCTCACCGACTGGAGGAAAATAAAGACTGCGTGTGCCGAGTGGGTTCCATCAGCCAGGCTAGCGTTCCCGGTCCGAGTGACGGACGGGGGACAGAGGGTTTACTCGCCAGTAAACCCTAAAGATATACAAGCGATCGTTAAGTCGATTGCAGATAAAGGCCTTAATTCTGCCATGGTCTCCACCCTCATAGATGGCGTCTTTAGGGGAGACGATATGCTCCCGTTCGATATAAAACAAACTTGTAGATTGATTTTTGATGGGGCAGGGATGATCGTTTTTAAACAAGAATGGGAGGACAACTGTGCGAGACAATTAGCCCAAGTGGCCGGGGCGGATCACCCGCTGCATGGTTCCAGCCTGCAGCGCCTGATGGGTACAGACCCCACCATGATTACCCCCCAGGCGCAGGCCCAGGGCCTGCGGGCCCATGAGATTATGACAACTACCCGCGCGGCTAGAGAAGCTATTCGCACCGCTTCTAGAGTTATTGCCAAGCCGTCGCCGTGGTCCACAATTAAGCAAAATGAAAGCGAGAGTTTCACGCAGTTTGTGGATCGCCTTCAGGCAGCGGTCGACTCCTCGTCCCTGCCCGCGGAGGCGAAAGGCCCGGTTGTTGCAGATTGCTTACGTCAGCAGTGTAATTCGGCAACCAAAGAGATCCTACGATCACTGCCAGTGGGGTCAAATATCGCAGACATGATCAAGCATGTCACAAAGGAAGAGCACTTAGCCCCAATTCAGGTAGCTGTTCGCACTGCGATAGCTAATGTGATGACATGTTTTAATTGTGGTCAGGTGGGCCACGTGGCGGCAAACTGCCCTCGGTTGGGGAACCTGCCCACAGCGCTCCCCCCGCGCCAAAATCGACCGAGAGGACCGTGTTGGGCCTGTGGAAAGAAAGGGCATTTTGCCAAAGACTGCAGATCTAAAAAGCAGGGAAATGGGAAGGGGAGAGGGCACTCGGGCCGCGCACAGCCCTCTCCCACTTGGGACATAATGCGGCCCAATTATGCCAACCCCGGATGGGGCACAACACCGCCGAACCCGCTGCCCCCTCGAGACACGACCAACTTTATGGCTCAACCGACGATCCATCCGGACCAGTCCCTACCTCAAGGGCAGCAACAACCACCTCCTGGGGGCGAGACCCCAGGGTGGCCCTGGCTGTAAAATGCGATAGCCCGCCAGTAGTGTGGGGCATCTGTTCCCTCTATAATACCCTAGATGACAGCACCATTAGTGTGCCCTTTTTGATTGACACCGGAGCAGATGTTACAGTTATTCCTGAGACAAACTGGCCCCCGCATTGGAAATTAGAAAACGCCCCCATGGTGGGTGGAGTCGGGGGGTTAACCCGGGCTCGGAAAAGTGCTCAACTAACAGCAATCACGCTTCATACTGAAAAAGGGCCGGAGAAAACCATTACCCTCTTCCCATATGTTATGTCAGGAGTCCCACCCCTGCTGGGAAGGGACGCTCTAGCCCTTTTGAAAGCCAGGGTGACAAATTTATTGTGAGGGCCACTGCCGCACACCCACTTCCACCTATTAAACTGACGTGGAAATCGTCCGACCCAGTGTGGGTCGAGCAGTGGCCCCTGTCAAAGCCTCGAATGGACGCTCTTCTTAAGCTAGTCGACCGCGAGTTACAGCGAGGTCATATAGAGCCTTCCACTAGCCCATGGAACACCCCAGTTTTTGTAATACCCAAACGAACTGGCGAGGGGTTTCGTCTCCTCCATGACCTGCGCGAAGTAAACAAGAAAATTCAACCAATGGGTCCCGTCCAAACACTACTGCCCATGAACTCTATGATACCAGAAGGACAACCGTGTGCCGTCCTTGATATTAAAGACTCTTTCTTTTCAATACCACTGCATGAGGAGGACAAAGAGCGGTTTGCTTTTTCTGTAGTGTTCCCAAACAGCTCACGCCCTAACCTACGTTTCCAGTGGAAAGTGCTGCCTCAAGGAATGATCAACTCGCCTACTATCTGCCAAATTATAGTGGACCACGCAGTAGCACCGGTTCGGCACAATGATCCAACTGCGACTATCATTCAATACATGGACGATATTCTAATCGCCGCGCCGACAGAAAATCAGGTGAACCAGCTAGTAACAGCGGTTTCGGAAACTTTAAAAACGAACGGGTTCGAAATCGCGGGCGCGAAAGTCAAAAGGGGACCATGTGTAACTTTCCTGGGGGTGGGGATCACCAGTTCTTACGTAACCCCCCCCAAATAAAAATCCGTCGGAACATCAAAACACTCCATGATATGCAGCAATTGGTGGGATCCTTGCAGTGGCTCCGTAACATTGTCCTGATCCCTCCTGAAATCATGGCCCCCCTATATGATCTTCTGAAAGGAAAAAACCCCTGGGAACAAAAAGCTCTGACGACGGAAGCAATGAACTCTCTCGACTTTATTGACCAACAGGTATCGTCGAGCACGCTCGCCAGGTGGAACCCTGGTGTACCGCTTGATCTGTATGTACATTTCACGGAGGGCGGGGGAGTAGGGGCATTAGCCCAGGGGCCCCCTGAAAAGGCTCGACCAATACAATGGATAGTCCTGGGAAAACCATCACGTGCATTCTCTCCAGGAGTCGAGTGCCTTGGTAATCTCATCATGAAAGGCAGAAAACTCGCCCTAAGACACCTAGGCATCGAACCCGCCAGAATATACCTACCCTTCCGCAAACAGCTCCCAAAGCAATCAGTAGCGATGTCAGAGTATCTAGCTATAGCTCTTGTTGGGTTTGGCGGAGAAGTCCGGTATGCTACAAAGCCCCCCTGGACTCAAATGCTAGCCATTGTCGACATCGACCTCCCACAGAAGATCATGGACCGACCCCAACAGGGACCAACGGTCTTTACAGATGCATCCTCAACAACCTCAACCGCGGCAGCAGTATGGCAATCTGGAGAAAAATGGCACTGCATTAAAATGACCGACTGTGCGCTTTCAGCCCAGCAGCTAGAAGCGATGGCCGTAGTACTGGCGTGTGGACTATTCCCAGAGGAACATCTCAATATCGTGACCGACTCGATGTTCGTGGCCAAACTTTGCTTGGCCATGGCGGGGCCTGGCGTGTCAACATCCACAACAGCCCTGATGCTGGAAGAAGCACTTTTTTCTCGAAAGGGCACCATATCGGTCATCCATGTTAACAGCCACGACCCCATCAAAGGGTTTTTCCAAACCGGTAATGACAAAGCAGACGCCGCAGCGAAAGGGTTGTGGACGCTAAGGGATGCCCGTCAGCTACACGAATCCCTCCACATCGGAGCTAAAGCGCTAGCGAAGAGATGCGGAATCTCGGTCACCGACGCAAAACATGTGGTAGCCACATGCCCCCACTGTCAGAAAACACCACTGTGGTCCAGTGGAGTCAACCCCAGAGGTCTCAAAGCCTCCGAATTGTGGCAAACAGACTTCACGCTCTGTCAGTTGCTAAAACCCCGAGCGTGGCTAGCAGTAACTGTAGATACATATAGCGGAATGATCGTAGCCACACAACACCTTAGAACCAACTCCAAAGCAACCATCCAACATTGGTTAACGGTTATGGTGTGGCTTGGCATTCCTAAGCAGATCAAAACAGACAACGGCCCGAATTTTGTCTCCAAATCAGTTCAGGCATTTGCTTTGAAATGGGGTATTACCCTGACACACGGCATTCCATATAATAGCACAGGACAAGCCATAGTCGAACGAGCGAATCACACTCTAAAGTCTAAATTAGAGGTGCTGGCAAAACCAGAAGGTTTTACCAGCGCCATTCCCCCAGGAGACCAAGCACGCCTGTTAGCAACTGCTCTTTTAGCACTAAATCAATTTCCTAGGGGGGAAGAGAGAAATAGCCCCACCCAAAAACATTGGGCCACTCGGGCGCTAGAAGAAGGCCCGTTGGTCATAGTCAGAAATGAGCTAGGAGAATGGGAACAAGGGTGGAGGTTAGTCCTTACAGGGCGAGGGTATGCCGCAGTCAAAAGAGATGGAACAGTTAAGTGGTGTCCGCTTAAGTCCATCAAACCAGACCTCCAGAATAAAACTAATAAAAATTGTGAGTTTTTCTCCACAGAACCGGATTATCGGACGCCCTCGTAATCCGTATGCTCCGGTAGCAGGAGAAGACGACAAATCAGCAAACGTCCTGCCCACACCTGAGAGTTCCGCACCAGCAGAATCCGGACAACAGCGACACAACCCCCATAAGCAGAGGCCACAACGTTTACACCCACAATGTGTAATCTTCATTTTAGGGCTCGTCACTATAGGACAAGCAGCATCAGAACACCATCCCCACCAGCCATTCAGGTGGGTCCTACGAGACCCCGCACGCAGCGATAGAGTGATAAAGGAAAACATAACAACAGGTGCCCCGACTTTCACGGTAACAGTAGGCGACTTATTCCCCATGGTGGGAGGGCCCCGCTCGAGATCATTATGGGGTACATATTGGTGCCCCAGTTCAAACCCAGGAAAGAGTTATTGTAACTCTCCACATCATTTGTTCTGTGGATATTGGGGATGTGAGACCATTGTGACAAGTGATAGATGGAAACCGACAAAAAACGACGAATTTTTACGAGTAACATGGGGACCAAATAACTGTAACCGTCCAAATTTTGCGAGTGATGGAATGGTATATAATAGAGGCACTTGTGCCTATTTGATTTTAACAATCCTAAATCCGACTAACGCAGGTTGGGCTATGGGGAAATTGTGGTCAGTATTCATTCACAAAGCTGGCGCAGATACAGGAGCACTGGTACAAATTATTAAGCTCGTGCCACAAGCTCCCCAAGCGATCGGGCCTAACCCGGTTCCCCACCCAAAAATACCCGATCCAACAATACCCAAACCATTACCACATGATATTGTAAATAGTACCAAAAATACCGCACCTAAAGCAACTCCCGATCGAAATTCTCTCTGGAAAATGATGCAAGCTAGCTATCAGCTGCTGAACAAAACTAACCCAAATCTTACGGAGCATTGTTGGTTGTGTTACGGAATACGGCCACCCTTTTACGAGGCTGTAGGAGTAAATAACAAGCCCATACGAGTAAATGGTTCAAATCCAGCCCAGTGCACATGGGACGTAGAAAAACAAGGGATTACATTAGCAGAAGTAGTAGGAAGCGGCGTGTGCGTGGGTAAAGTCCCAAACCACAAAAAACAACTATGTGTTAATGAGACACAGGATAAAACTCCTGCAAGGTGGTTAATACCGGCCAACAATACCAAGTGGGTTTGTTCTATTATGGGAGTTACACCCTGTTTGTCCTTGGACAAATTTGATGAATCCTCGGAATATTGTGTCCAGGTAGCTATAATCCCTAAAATCTTTTACCATTCCGAAGACTTTGTCTATGACTCACAGATTACCCCAGCACACCATCTGTCAAAACGGGAACTCTTTACAGCACTAACAGTAGCCACTCTAATGATCATAGCAGGGACGGGAGTGGGTACAGGAGTAGCATCCTTAGTGCAACAAAATAAAGAATTCAGTGCCTTGAGAATAGCAGTAGATGAGGACTTAGCTAGAATCGAACAATCAATAAGTGCGTTAGAAAGTTCAATTAGATCGCTATCTGAAGTAGTGCTACAAAATCGGAGAGGGTTAGACCTAGTGTTCTTACAACAAGGAGGAGTATGCGCCGCGCTGAGAGAAGAATGCTGTGTGTATGCCGACCACACTGGAATAGTGAGAGACACCATGGCCAAATTGCGAGAAGGACTGGAAAAACGAAAAAGGGAACGAGAGGCGCAGCAAAATTGGTTCGCATCATGGTTTAACCATTCACCGTGGCTTGCCACCCTGATATCTACCCTGGTAGGGCCAGTAGTAACAATCAAAATAGCATTGATCTTCGGACCCTGTATATTGAATAAGCTCGTGTCGTTTGCCAAGAGCCGGCTAGAACAAGTTAACATCATGATGATAGAACGCCGGCAATTGCTCTAAGAATGTTCTTCTTTAGAATTTTTTACCTACCTCTAGTTCTACCTCTAATTGCACTGTTATTCCCTGTTACACCCTAGTTATCCCTTGCATTAGCGTGCCTTATATTTTCTATTCAAGTTTATAGTATATAGTTCAACGTTTTTTACCCAAAGATCATGATACATATCTTTTTAAGATTTTTACATTTAGCTAGTTTCATTATGCATAGGGAGGGGGGAAATGTGGGTAGTTAGGATCAGGCGGCCGGAAGATATCGCGCTGTACGGAAAGATAGGACCCCCTCGCCTAATGGCCAGTAGCATTTAGGTGTGAAGTAAGCAGGCGGAAATGACGTCGTAAACCCAAGGTATATAACACCGTGTTATCCACCAATAAACGCCATTTGCCGTCCACCACATTGGTGTCTGCGAGTCGATGGCCCGAGCGTCCCGGGGAGGGGGGGTCGCCGTGCCGTTCCTGAACCAGGTCGCCTCGCCTCACGAAGGCGACACACCAGGGCCCCACAACCGCACCAGCCAGCACCCAGCAACCCGAGTGCCCAGCCCCCATCAACCTCAGGGCCCAGCCCCCAGCACCCGCACATTCCCAGCACCCAGCAACCCCACTGCCCAACCCACCCCCTGGACATGCCCAGCACACAGCACCCCCAGGGACCACCACCCCCAGCGCCCAGTACCCAGCACCTGGACATGCCCAGCACCCAAACATGCCCAGCACGCTACACACCAGAACACAGCAAACCAGCCCCCAACATCCCCAGTGATCAGCACGTAGCACCCGGACTTGCCCAGCACGCCCAGCACCCAGTACACCAAACACCCACCACCATACAGGTCTCACAGCCAGCACCTCCCCAGTGCCCAGAAACCAGCATACCCAACACCCCCACAGCCCAAGAACCCGTTTACCCAGCATCCAGACATGCCCAGCACTCGGACATACACAGCACCCCCAGGGCCCAGCACTAACTCCTGGACAGGCGCACAACCCAGCACCCCACCGCCAACAAACAGCACCTGGACATGCCCACCACTCAGCAGCCCTGGTGCCCAGCACCCAGCATCGCAACAGCCAGCATCCCCAGCGTCCAGCACCCTCACCGCCGACCACCCAGAACCCCAAGTGCCGAGCACACAGCATCCGCACATGCCCAGCACCTCGAGACGCCCAGCACCTGGTCATGTCCAGCAACTGAAATGCCCAAAGCCAGCACCCCTAGCTCCCAGCAGCCAGTACCCCCAGTGCCCAGCATCAGTCATGCCAAGGATGAGGACATGCCCAGCACCCAACACCCCAGTGGCCAACACCTAATACCCCCAGCACCCAGCAGCAAGACATACCCTGCACCCGCTTATGCATAGTACCCAGCACTCCCAGGGCCCAGCAACCAGCACCCACAGGACTTAGCACCCAGCAACCCCAGTGCCCAGCACCCAATACCCCCAGCTCCCAGTAGCCCCAGAACCCACTATCCAGCAGCAAGACATACCCTGCACCCGCTTATGCATAGTACCCAGCACTCCCAGCCCCCAGCAGTCGCGCCGCCCAGCACTCAGCAACCCCAGTGCACAGCACCCACTAACCCCAGTGCCCAGCATCCCCAGCGCACAGCATCCGGCATATGGGCATACCCAGCACACGGACATACCCACTAGCCAGCACCCCTAGTGCCCAGCACCCAAAACTCCCTCCATCCATCACCCAGACATGCCCAGTGCTCAGCGCCCCCAACAGCCAGGATCAGAAAATGCCCAGCAACAAGCACTCCCATGCCTACCACCGCCAGTGCCCAATAACCAGCACACAGACAATGCCCACCAGCCAGCATCCAGAACCCAGCGCCAAGCACTCAGTACACAGGCATGCCCAGCACCCTGATATGCATAGTCCTCAGCACCCCCACTGCCCAGCAGTCCCAGTGCCCCGGACCCATCACTTGGACATGCTCAGCACCCAGAGATGTCCAGCACCCCGCATGCCCAGTCCCTGGAACCCAGTACCCCCAATGACCAGCACCCAGCGCAGCCAGTGCCCAGCACTGCCTGTAGCCAGCATCCACCACCCAGGCACGATCATCGCCTGCCCATTCCCAGCACCAAATCCTCCCAGTGCCCAGCACAGGGACATGGCGAGCACCCAGATATGCCCAACACCCAGCAACCGCAGCACCCAGACCTGTCCAGAACCCACTCCACTCAGGGCCTAGCACACAGTACCCCCACGACCCAGCACCGACACATGCCCAGCACCAAGCACTGCCAAAGATCCCAAGGGGTGCTAGGTGTGCTGGATGTTGCGCATTTGCGGTGCTGGAGATGGCTGGGTGCTGGGCAGCTGAGAAGGGGCTGTAAAGGGAAGGTGAGCACTGCGAACATATTTCAGTCCTGGCAAAACGTGTGTGGGAGCTCGACGGGGCGCTTGTCTGCTTTGCAGTTGGGCTGCGGCAAGGTTGACGGTTGAGTGCTACGGCAAGCGCCTAGCCCCGGTGGTGGTGGACACCTCAAAGGGCTGCCGGGGCAGGCGAGTGCAACGAACGCCAGTCATCTTGGTTCCCTCTGTGTTGGAGCGCCATCTGGTGGGTAGACGTTTCAGAGCCTGGCTCTGATGAAGGTAAGATGTAGGTTGATGTTTAGGTGGGAGACCAAAGAGACGGGAGCAGGGGTTGGTGGGGCTGAGGAGGGGCTGACAAGAGATCGTGAGGGCCAGCATCAGCCTTCATTCCTGGCCACGTCTGCCCCAGAGCCCCATGTGGTGGGTGGCCGCTTCGGAGCTTGGCCCTGATGAGGGGAAGGGATATGTCGAGGATAACTGGGGGAACAGACACAGAGCGCCGGTGTTGGTGGGGCTGAGAAGGGGCTGCCAAGGGACCGTGAGGGCCAACATCAGCCTTAGTTCCTGGCTACTTCAGTGCCTAGCTCCATGTGGCCGGTGGCCACTTCGGAGCTTGGCCCTGATGAGGGTCCCGGCTAGGTTGAGGTTAGGAGGGAGAACAGGCACAGAGCCCCAGTGTTGGTGGGCTTGCCTAGGGACTGCAAATGGAAGGTGAGGGCCAGCACCACCCTTGATTCCTGGCTATCTCAGTGCCAAGCCCCATGTGGAGTGTGGCCGCTGCGGCGCTTTGCCCTGATGAGGGTAAAGGATCTGTCGAGGCTAAGTGGGAGAACAGATACAGAGCCCTGGTATTGGTGGGGCTGAGAAGGGGCTGCCAAGAGATCGTGAGGGCCAGCATCGTCCTTGATTCCTGGCTATTTCTGTGCCTGAGCCGTAGGAGGTGGGTGGCCGTTTCGGAACTTGCCTCTGAGGTGGATAAGGGATAGTTTGAGGTTCTGCGTAGATAACGAGATCCTTCTGCATTAGTTAACGCCACCCACCACATGGACCCACCACGGGACCCTTCCCGGTCCCACCACCCCTCTCCGTTATTCTCAAACCTAAATATCAACCTTTGCCTTACCATCTCTCGAGCCCATTTCGTAAATGGCTTCCCACCAGAGGGCGCTCCAACACAGAAAGAACCAGGATTGAAAGCTGTTTCTGGCTCTTGCCTTTCGTGGCAGCCCTTTCCGAGGGAGCTGCTCTCGCTCTACCACCCAACCAGCAACCTTACCACAGCCCAACTGCAAAGCAGTCGATCCCCTCTTCGGGCTCCCATAAACTAACAGGCAGGACTGAAAGATGCTGGTGGCTCTCACCTTCCCTTGATAGACCCTTCTCAGCTGCCCAACACCCAGCCAGCTCCAGCACCCCAAATGTGCCATACGCACCACACCTAGCACTCCTTGCTACACATTGGTGGTGCCTGGTGCTAGGCATGTTCCGTTGCTGAGTCGTGGGTTCTTGGGCACTGCGGGGACTGGCTTCTTGTCATGTCCTGGTGCTGGGGCTGCTGGGTGCTGTGTGCTGGGCTCCGGGGCTGCTGGGCATGTCGAGGTGCTGTGCATTGGCGGTGCATGTGCTGGGTTGTGTGCATGTGTGGGAATCAGTGCTGGGCCATGGGAGTGCTGGGCCCTGGCAGTGCTGGGTGGAGGGTATGATGGGTGCATGTGTTGGTTTAACCCCAGCCTGCAAATAAACCCCACGCAGCCACTGGCTCACCTCCCCCCCCCACCCCGTGGGATGGGGGAGAGAATCGGGAGGGCACAAGTAGGAAAGCTCCCGGGTTGAGATAAAAACAGTTTAATGATTGAAATAAAACGAAGTAGAACAGTAATAATAACAATGAGAACAACAACAACAACAGACGATACAAAGCAGGCAATGCACAATGCAACTGCTCACCGCTGCCGACCGCGTGTCGTGAACGGGGGGGGGAGAGCCCCCTCCCCCGCCCCCTCCCATTTTTTATACTGAGCAGGATGTCACATGCTATAGAATACCCCATTGGCCAGCTAGGTCAACTACCCCGGCTGTGCTCCCCACCCTCCCCGCCACCCCCCACCCCCCCCCGAGCTTCCTGTGGGAGGCCGAAAAGAGAAAACAAAAGTCTCCCGGTGCAAGCACCGCCCAGCAACAGCCAAAGCATTAAGGGGCCATCAACGCTCCTCTCACACCAAACCCAAAAGCCAGCACACCCCCCAAGCTACTGGGAAGAAAGTTAACTCTGTCCCAGCCGGAAGCAGGACAGTGCTGAGTGCTGTGTATGTCCGGGTGCTGGGCATGTCTGGGTGCGGGGTACTGCGCACTGGGGGTGCTGGGTGGTGGGGGAGCTGGATGGTGGGTGTTTGGTGTGCTGAGTACAGAGCACTGGGGGTGCTGGGTGTGAGACGTGTGGGGGTGCTGGATGGTGGGTGTTGGGTATGCTGGTTGCTGGGCACTGGGGATGCTGCGTGTGAGACGTGTGGGGGTGCTGGATGGTAGGTGTTTGGTGTGCTGAGTACAGAGCACTGGGGGTGGTGGATGCTGAGCGCTGCGGGTGCTGGGTGCTGGGCATGTCCGGGTGCTATGTGCTGATCACTGGAGATGTTGGGGGCTGGTTTGCTGGGATCTGGGCAGTGGTGTGTTGAGTGCTGGGCATGTTTGGGTGCTGGCCATGTCTGGGTGCTGGGTACTGGGTGCTGGCTGTGTGGGGCAGTGGGGGTGCTGTGTGCTGGGCACGTCCGGGTGGTGGGTGTTGGGCAGTGGCAGTGTTGGGTTCTAGGTACTGGGGTGCTGGGCCCTGGTATTGCTGGCTACTATACATAACTGAGTGCAGGGTATGTCTTGGTGCTGGATGCTGGGTACTGGAGGTACTGGGTGCTGGGTGTTGGGCATATGCGGTGCTTCATGCTGGGCATATGCGGTGCTGGGTGGCTGTGCTGGGGTTGCTGGGTGCTGTGCTGTGAGGGTGCTGGATTCCTGACATGTGCGTGTGCTGTGTGCTGGGCCCTGGTTGTGCCGGGTATGTGTGAGTGCTGGGTGTTGGGCAGTGTGGGTGCTGTGTGGCGGGGCCTGGGCATGTCTGGGTGCTGGGCGGTCGGGATGCTGGGCGGTGGGCAGCAGAGAAGCTGCCTGCTGGGCATGTCTGAGTGCTGGGCATGCGTGGGTGCTGGGTACTGGGCAGTGGGGGTGGTGGGCGGTGCTGGTGCTGTGTGCTGGGCATGTCTGGGTGCTGGGCATGTGTAGGTGCTGGGTACTGGGCAGTGGGGGTGGTGGCGGTGGTGGTGCTGTGTGCTGGGCATGTTGGGCTGCTGGGTTTTGGGCGGTGGGCGTGCTGGGTGTGTGCGTGTGTTGGTTTCTGGGCACTGGGGGTGCTGGGTGTTGTGCACTGGGGTTGCTGGGTGCTGGGCATGTCCGGGTGGCGGGCACCGCTGGGTGCTGGGCCCTGAGGTTGCTGTGTGCTGGGCACTGGGCTTGCTGGTGCTGCTGGTGCGGGTGCTGGGGGCTAGGTGTTGTCCGAAAAGCGGATTCGTGCCCGGCGTGGAAGGAACCAATTCCACACGCTCAGGAGAGAAATTGTTTTATTCAGGCCTGGGTGCTCGGTGGACTTGCCACAAATGAAGCACACCAGGTCTAATCACACAACAAAAGTAGGGCCCACAGGCCAGAGCCTGTGGAACTAAACTAGAGCCCGAGGAACAAAACCAGAGCCCGAGGAACAAAACCAGAGCCCGAGGAACAAAACCAGAGCCCGAGGAAGAAAAGCAGGGCCCGAGGAAGAAAAGGAGGGCCCGAGGAACAAAACGAGAGCCCGAGGGAAAAAACCAGAGCCTGAGGAAGAAAACCAGAGCCCGAGGAAGAAAACCAGAGCCCGAGGAAGAAAACCAGGGACCGAGGAACAAAAGGAGGGCCCGAGGAATAAAACCAGAGCCTGTGGAACTAAACTAGAGCCCGAGGAACAAAACCAGAGCCTGAGGAACAAAACCAGAGCCCGAGGAAGAAAAGCAGGGCCCGAGGAAGAAAAGCAGGGCCTGAGGAACAAAACCAGAGCCCGAGGGAAAAAACCAGAGCCCGAGGAACAAAACCAGAGCCCGAGTAGAAAAACCAGAGCTGGAGGAACAGAACCAGAGCTGGAGGAACAGAACCAGAGCTGGAGGAACAGAACCAGAGCCCGAGGAACAAAACCAGAGCTCGAGGAAGAAAACTAGAGCCTGAGGAACAAAACCAGAGACTGAGGAACAAATGGAGGGTCCGAGGAACAAAACGAGACCCTTGGAACCAAACCAGTGCCCGAGGAGCTAAAGCAGAGCTGGAAGAACAAAACCAGAGCCCGAGGAACAAAACTAGCCCTCGAGGAAGAAAACCAGAGCCCGAGGAAGACAACGAGAGCTAGAGGAGCAAAATCACAGCTTTCTGCCGCGCTCCTTGCTGCCACCGTGCGACCAAAATTCGGTACTGCAGCTCGGGCGCCGCGCATGCGCGGTGGCGCTCTCTGCCGCGCTCCTTGCTGCCACCGTGCGACCAAAGTTCGGTACTGCAACTCGGGCGCCGCGGATGCGCGGTGGCGCGCTTTGCCGCGCTCCCTGCTGCCACGGTGCGACCAAAATTCGGTACTGCAGCTCGGGATTCGGGCATGCGCGGTGGCGCGCTTTGCCGTACTCGCTGCTGCCACCATGCGACCAAAATTCGGTAGTGAAGCTCTGGAGCCGCGCATGCGCGGTGGCGCGCTTTGCCGCGCTCCTTGCTGCTACCGTGCGACCGAAATTCGGTACTGCAGCTCGGGATTCGCGCGTGCGCGGTGGCGCGCTTTGCCGTGCTCCCTGCTGCCACCGTGCGACCAAAATTCGGTACTGCGGCGCGAGTGCCGCGCATGCGCAGTGGCGCGCTTTGCTGCGCTCCCTGCTGCCACCGAGCGAACAAAATTCGGTACTGCAGTTCGGGAGCCGCGCATGCGCGGTAGCGTCCCTGTGATGCACGCTAGCCTCTACCCGTAACAGCAATGCCCTGCTGCGGTGTCTGCGGGGTGTTTCCCCACGCGCTCGTTGCTGCTCCTCGGTAAGGAAATACCGCTGTCGCCAGACGTATGCAAAGTGCAGCACTGCAGCGCCACTGCCGCCCCTGGGCAAGCGCTGTCCGGCGGGTGCTCGCTGCTGCTGTCGTCTCGTAGCCGAAGCCAGGTACTGCAGCGTCGGCACCGCACAGGTGAGCGGCGGGCTGCCGGGAGCCGGGCGGAGGGGCCGCGCCGGGTCGGAGCGGGCGCCGCCGGGAGCCGGGCGGAGGGGCCGCGCCGGGTCGGAGCGGGCGCCGCCGGGAGCCGGGCGGAGGGGCCGCGCCGGGTCGGAGCGGGCGCCGCCGGGAGCCGCGCGGAGGGGCCGCGCCGGGTCGGAGCCGGCGCCGCGGGGAGCCGCGCGGAGGGGGCCGCGCCGGGTCGGAGCCGGCGCCGCGGCGAGCCGCGCGGAGGGGGCCGCGGGGAGCCGCGCGGAGGGGGCCGCGCCGGGTCGGAGCCGGCGCCGCGGGGAGCCGCGCGGAGGGAGCCGCGCCGGGTCGGAGCCGGCGCCGCGGACGGGCCGCGCCGGGTCAGAGCCGGCGCCGCGGGGAGCCGCGCGGAGGGGGCCGCGCCGGGTCGGAGCCGGCGCCGCGGACGGGCCGCGCCGGGTCAGAGCCGGCGCCGCCGGGAGCCGCGCGGAGGGGGCCGCGCCGGGTCGGAGCCGGCGCCGCCGGGAGCCGCGCGGAGGGGGCCGCGCCGGGTCGGAGCCGGCGCCGCGCGGGGAGCCGCGCGGAGGGGGCCGCGCCGGGTCGGAGCCGGCGCCGCGCGGGGAGCCGCGCGGAGGGGGCCGCGCCGGGTCGGAGCCGGCGCCGCCGGGAGCCGCGCGGAGGGGGCCGCGCCGGGTCGGAGCCGGCGCCGCGCGGGGAGCCGCGCGGAGGGGGCCGCGCCGGGTCGGAGCCGGCGCCGCGCGGGGAGCCGCGCGGAGGGGGCCGCGCCGGGTCGGAGCCGGCGCCGCGGGGAGCCGCGCGGACGGGCCGCGCCGGGTCGGAGCCGGCGCCGCTGGGAGCCGCGCGGACGGGCCGCGCCGTGTCGGAGCCGGCGCCGCGGGGAGCCGCGCGGACGGGCCGCGCCGGGTCGGAGCCGGCGCCGCGGGGAGCCGCGCGGAGGGGGCTGCTCCGTGTTTGCCAGTGCGTGCCGGCAGGTGCAGTTTTTGCGGACTCGGCTGCCGGGCTGCTCTTAGGCGTGTGCGACGAGGTGTAGTCCTTCCTACCGCCGCGGCCCCCGCGGCACGGCACGTGGTCTAGTTTTGTTGCCGGTTTCGTGTGTTTTCCTGCGGGCTTCCAGCTGCTCCTTGAAAAGCGGTGTTACCGGCTGTGGACAGGAGCTGCCGCGGCTGAAGCTGGAGATGCCATAGAAACGTAAAGAAGAAGAAATCGAAGGCCATCTGGCTGGCAGCTGTCTCCTGCTGCAGGCAAGAAAGAGCCTGCCTCTCCGGGTGAGGAAGGATCCTTCTTTGTAGTGCACAGCAGGCCAGGCTGCCAACACGGACCGCAGGGTTCGTATGCATCATCAACAGCGCAGTACGGCCACGAGCCATTGCATGAGTGAGCAAGGATACTTGTCTAGGAAGCCTTATCTCGTAAGAGCTGTGAGACACCCATATATTCTCTTAGGTGGAGGACAGCCAAGCGACCAGAGTTGCAGAAGAGGAAGGGAGGAGAGAAGGAGAAAGAAGCGTCTGAACTGTCAAAGTCTCCTGGCAGCACCAAGAGCGAGAGCTGCGGTGGGGGTGAGTCCCGGGCCCTCGAGGCCCTGTTTCCCCTCTTGTGCATCCTGGGCCCTCCCTGCCTCTCTCCTGGCCCCCTCTCTTTCACATGCTCTTGTGAGGTTTTTTTTCTTTTTTGTCTCTTCCCCTGTACCTCTCCTCTTCTCTCTATTTTTGTGTCCTGCTCCCTCTCCCTTTTTTTTTTTTTCATTTTCTGTCTCTGTCCTGTAGGCATCACTGCGTTGCTTTTCCATCTCTTTGTCCTGATCTGCATCCGTCTTTTTTTCCCCAACAATTTCTTTGGCCTGTTCCCTTGCATTCTTTTCCTCTCCGCGCCTGTACATGCCGCGCCGTGTCCCTGCCTTCCTCTCTCTCTTTCTCTTTCCATCTCTTTCTCTATCCCTTTGTCTTGCTTACTATCACTGTTTTTTTTCATTGTGTATTTCACTGTCCCAGTCCTTCTTCCTGTTTGTCTCTTACTCTCTCTGACCCTTTGTGCTGCTCCCTGCCTCTTTTTTTTTTTTTTGTTCTCCATCTCTCTGCAGGGCTCCTAATACCTCTTTTTCTTTCTCTAACCCCCTGTGCTTCTCATGGTCTCTGTCTTTCTCTCTCTTGTTATTATTCTTGTCTGTTGCTCTGTCTTGCTTTCTGTCCTGTTGTTTCTTGCTATATCCCTTTGTCCCACTCCCTACCCATATTCATATTCCTCTCTGTCCTGTTGACCATCCCAGATTTTTTCCTCCATCCTCATCACGCTGCTGCCCTGATTTTTCTTTTTCTGCCCTGCTCCCCGTTGCTCTTTCTGTCTCTTCTCGTCTGTCTTTGCTGCTTTTTTCTCCATCTCTGTGCAGATCCCTGTCCCTTTTTTTTCTTGCTGTCCCTCTGCCCTGCTTCCTCTCACTATCTTTTCTGTCTTTCTCTCTCTGTCCCATGCCCTCTCCCATCCTTTCTTACTGTATCCTCCTGTCCAGCTAGCTCTCCATTCTTTCCTTGCTCTCTTCCTCAGTATTTTTTCTTTCTCTGTAGCTCTCTCCCACTGCCCATCATAGTTGGTTTTTTCCTCCAATGCTGTTCTACTCTCTGTCCCTTTTTTCTCTCTCTGTCATTCTGTCATGCCCCCTGTGTGTATTTTTTAATTCCTCCGTCTCTATCCTGCAGCCCATCACTATTTTTTCATCTTCCATCCCTTTGCCCTGCTCCCTGTCCTTGTTTCTCTTTCCCTTTGTTCTGCCTCCCCATCCTTTTTTCCTTTCTTGTTCCATCTCCCTGTCCTGCTTCCTGTCCTCCCCCCATTTCTTTGTCCTTCTCCTTGCCTTTCCCCCCGTTTCTCTGCCCTGTTCCCTCTTTGTTTTTTTTGTTCTCTGTCACTCTATCCTGCTCCCTGTCACTGTTTTTTCTCACTCCATTTCTGTCCTGCAGCCCAGTGCAGTTTTTTTCTTCTCCTTTCCTGTCTCCTGCTGCCCATTGTAGGCTTTTTCCCCTCCATCTCTGTCCTGCTCCCTGTCTCTTATTTTTGGCTGCCTTTCACTTTGTCCTGCCTCCTTGTCCCTTTTTTCTCTCTCTGTATCACCTTGTCTTGCTCCCTGTCCCTGTCTTTCTCTGACAATCAGTGTCCTGCTCCTTGTCCTTCTTTCTCCCCTCTATCCCCCATCCTTCTTGCTGTCTTTCTTTTTTCTCTTTCTATCCTTCTGCTCCAATGCTTCTTTCTCCACCTCTGTCCTGCTCCCTGCCCCTTGTTTCCTCTCACTCTTCCTCTGTCCTGCTTCGTGTCCCCATTTTTTCTGCCTTTATTTCTCTGTCCTGCTGCCTGTCCAGTTGCTTCTTGCTATACCTCCCCGTTCAGCCAGCTCTCCCTTTTTCCTTTCTCTCCTCCTCTGTCCTGCTCCCTGGCCCTTTTTTCTCTTCCTCTGTCTCTGTCCTCTAGCCCATTGCTGTTTTTTTTCCCCCTTCTTGCTCTCTTTGTACAGATCTGATCCTCTCTTTATTTCTCAATCCCTTTGTCCTGTTCCCTGTCCTTTTTCTCTCTTTGTTTGTATGTCCTGCGCCCTGTCACCATCTGTGTCGCTCCTTTGTTCTTCCTCTCCTCCCCCCGCCCCGTCTCTCTATCCCTCTGTCCTGCTCACCGACCCTACATTTTCTTGCTTCATCTCTCGGCAGGGCTCCTTGTCCCTGTTTTTCTTGATTTCGCTGCCTCTCTGACCTTTTCTTTCGACCTTTCTTTCTCTCTCTGCTCCTCGGTCTTCTCTCTTGTCTTATTTTTCCCTTTCTAGCCCCCTGTCCTGCTCCCCATCACTGTATTTTCTTTCTCCATTTCTCTGCCCTGCTCCCCATCCCTCTCTTTCTTTCTCCATCCTGCTGTGCTGCTCCTCATCCTTCCTTCCCTCTCTCCCTCCCTCTTTCTCTGTTGTTATCCTTGCGTCCCTCGTTGTCTCTCCACCCTTCTGTCCTGCTCCCCATCCCTAATTTTCCTTTGCCATTTCTCTGTCCTGCTTTTGGTCCCTGTTTTTCCTCTGGCTCCATCTCCCTGTCATTCTCCCTGTTGCTCTTGCTTCCTCTCTATTCCAGTGTCCTTCTCCCCATCCCTCTCTTTTTCTCTGTATCCCATTTTCTTGCTCCCTGTCCCTCGCTTGTTTCCTGTATCCCTCTCTCCTTCCTCCTGTACTCCTTTCCCCCTGCCCCCCGCCTCTGGCCTGGTGCTTGTCACGGGTTTTTCTTTCTCCCACTCTCTGTCCGGGTTCTGTCACTCTCTCTCTGTCCCTCTGTCCTTCCTCCAGCCTGTATTTTCCTCTCTCTACCCCTGTGCCCCTAATGGTTCTTTCTCCATCTTTCAGTCCTGCTCCCTGCCCGTTTTTTTGGTCTCACTGTCCATCTGTCCTGCTTCCTCTCCCTGGTTATTCTGCCTTTATCCCTCTGTCCCGCTGCCTGTCTCCTTGTTTCTAGTTATATCCCCCTGTCCAGCTAGCTGTCCTTTTTTTCCTTTCTCTCTTCCCTCCTCTGGCCCTAGTTTTTCTTCCTCCATCTCTGTCCAGCAGCCCATCATTGTTTTCTTTCCTTTTCCATCTCTTTGTCTTTATCTGCATCTGGTTCCCCCCACCCTGCCCTGAGTCCCTCTGTGCTGTTCCTTGTCCTGCTTTTTGTCTCTCCATGTCCCATGCTCTATCCCCATCTTTCTCTCTCTCTCTCCCTCCTTCCTTTTCCCTCTTTCTTTTTCTCTGCATCCTTTTGTCCTGTTGCTCATCAATATTTTTTCCTTCCATTCCTCTGTCCTGCTCCCTGTCCCTTAGTTCTCTGTCAATCCCTCTGTCCTGTTGCCTACAATTATTTTTGCTGTCTGCATCCTGCTGCCCTGCTTCCTATTCATTTCTTTTGGCTCTGTCATCCTGTCCGGCTCCCCAGCAGCATCTTTTCTTCCTCCAGCTCTCTGATCTGCTCCCTGCCCCCTTCTTTTTCTCTCTGTCATTCCTTCCACTTCCCTGGACCTCTTTCTCTGCAATCTTGTGTTCTGCTCCCCGTCCCTCTCCATTTATATCCCACTGTCCTGGTCCCCGTCCCTCTCTTTGCCTCTCTATCCCTCTGTCCCTGTTCTCGTTCCTGTTTTTTCTTTCTCCATCTCTCTGTCCTGCTGCCCATCTCTGTGCAGTTCCCTTTCTGTTTTTTTTTTCTTCTCTTGGTTATTCTGCTTTTCTTCCTGTCCCTATTTTTTTTTCTCTCTATCCCTTTGTCCTGCTTTTTAAATTTTCTATGTGTCACCCTATTCTTATTTTCTCATTTTTCTTCTCTTTCCTTTAATGATGCCAGTATTTCAGCTTTCTTTCTGTGTAAACTTTTACGCAGTTCACTGTCTTTATTTCTTCATTTTTTTCTTCTCTGTTCTGTACCCTGATTATTTTATTAAATTTCTTTCTATGTCTACTCTTATCAAACTCACTATCTTTATTTTTTATTTTTTTCCTCTATCATGTACTCTGCTGTTTTAGAAATTTACTTTCTATTTTTCTGTCTTTTTTACTCTATCCTTATTTTTTAATTTTTTCTTCTCTTTCCTTAGTGATGTCGATTTTTAAGCTTTCTTTCTATGTCTCCTTTTATGTGGTTCATTTTATTTTTTAATTCTTTCTTGTCTGTCCTGTATTGTATTGCTTTTTAATTTTTCTTGCTACGTTTCTGTTTATCTAGTCCTTGTTTGTACTTTTTCCTCTGTCCTGTTGTCGCTTTGTAAATATTCTTCCCATGTCTACTTTTATCAAGATGTCTATCCCTACTTTTTATTTATTGTTTGTTTGTTCTGTATCTTGTTGCTTTTACATTCTTTCTATTTTTACTTTTATCCAGTTCAGGTCACTGTCTATATTTTTAATTCATTTTGTCTGTCCTGTATATTGTCGCTTTTCAATTTTTTTTTCTTTTTAAAATTTTGCTTGCTTTTCCTATTTTTTAATTTCTTCCTTTAATTTCTTAATCCTGTTCCTTTTATGATACTATTTCTCTGTCTGCTTTTATCTGGTTCCTGTCCCTGTTTTTAGTTCTTCCTTGTCTGTTCTCACTGTCATGTTGCTTTTGAAATTTGCTTTCCATGTGTCCATTTATTTAGTTTGTTTTTCCTATCTTCTAATTTTTTTCTCTCTTAATGCCTTCAATTTTGAATTTTTGTTTCTATGTGTACTTTTATCTAGTTTTCTGTCCCTATTTTTAATTTTTTTCCTGTCTGTTCTGTACCCCATCGCTTTTGAAATTTTCTTTCTATGTCTACTTTTATCAAGTTGTCTATTGCTACTTTTTAATTCTTTCCTGTCTGTCGTATACTCTGTTGTTTTTAAAATTTTTATTTAATGTCTACTTTTATCAAGTTAACTGTGTTAATTTTTTAATTTGTTCTTATCTGTCCTGTAGCCTGTCACTTTGTAAATTTTCTTTTTATGCCTTTTATTTTTTTCCTCTTCTCTCAGTTCATCCCAAGGCTTTAGAGGGTCTCCTTGGCACGCTTTTATCGCTGGAGCGTAATTTGTACCCCTCTCGGTTTGTCAGAACATCTCCTCGGGGCGTCCCTCTTCCTCAGAGCAGTCTTTTTGTCCTCTCCTCCATCTCGCTTGCCTCCATGGGTCAGCGTCTCCCTCACGACATCTGTACTCTGTTCAGACCTTTGTGCCCTCGAGCCGCCTTCTGTCTCTCTGGCCACCTCAGCACCCCTCTATTGCTGTCACGATGCTTCCTGTGAGCGTCCTTGTGTTCCATGCACCAACCTTTAGTTCTGCAGCAGGCTTTGTATCTTTCTTATTCAGAGACAACTCTTCCTCAGGCTTTCATTTTGTCCCAGAGCACTCTTACCTTCCCTCCGCCATGTCGGATGCCTCCGTTTGGTCCCCAGTCCCCTGAGGACATCTGTACTCTGTTCAGATCCCCTCCCGACTACCTCACTGTGTCAGCAATCCTTTGTTTGTCTCTATGTCCATGTTCCCCTCGCCCCCCAGAGCCCTCTCGTTCCTGTCATGACGCCTCCCAAGACCGTCCTCATGCCCCATGGCACCCTTTGAGCTGTGCAGCCCTCTTGGTGTCTCTCTTATTCAGACAAAACCCTTCCTCAGGCTTTCTCTGTTCCCCAGAGCGCTCTCACCTTATTCACTGCTATCTAGGATGTCTCCATTCAGTCGCTCATCCCCTGAGGACATCTGTACGTTGCTGGAACACCTTCTTGAGTTTTGCATTGTGTCCCAGAGGCACCTTCTGTCCCTCTTTCACTCTCAGCACCCTTTTCCCGTCATCATGCCTCCTGAGACTGTCCTTGTGCCCCACAGCTGTGTTTTGGCTCTGTAGCGCACTTTGCAACCTTCTTGCTCCCTGAGAACCTTTCCTGATGCCATCTGTCATCTCCAGAACACTCAGGTTGTCCTCTATGCTAGCTAGGATACCTCTGTTCAGTCCCTGATCCCTGAGGACAGCTGTAGTCTTTTCAGGTCCCCTCTGGACTTCTTCATCATGTCCTCGAGCTTTCTTTTGTCTGTCCCTCTCAGAACCCTCTGCTACCATCATGATGCCTCCCGAGGTCCAAGATGTTCCACTTTTAGCTCCGTAAGGCCCCTTTGGACTATTTTTGTCGCAATTACGCCCAAGATCTCTGTTCCCAAAAATGAGCATTCTCTTTCTTCTCTATGCCATCTAGGGTGCCTCTTGAGACCTTCCTTGCGCTTCACAGCATTTTGGTAGGGCTTTACCTCCCTTTCAGTCTCTCTTATCCCTCCGAGCCTTTCATGACCCCTCCGCTCCCGGTCACTGTGGCTCCTGAAGCCTTCTTTGTGTCCCACAGCCCTGTTTTAGCTCTGTAGCCACCTTTGATCCCCTCTTATTACCTCCAAACCTTGTCCTCGAGTTTGTTTGTGCCTTGGAGCGTTCTTATCATCCTGTCTGCCATCCAGGGTGCCTCCATTTGGTCCCCGGCCTCCTGAGGACATCTGTACTCTGTTCAAATCCCCTCCAGACTTCCTCCTTGTGTTCCTGAGCCGCCTTTGGTCTCTCTGGCCCAATCAGGACCCTTCTAATGGTGTCATGATGCCTATTGATGCCTTTGAGGTTGCCCTTAGTATACTTTTAGCTTTGTAGTGGACCTTGCACCCCTCTTGTTCCCTCAGAAGACTTCTTGAGTCCATATCTGTGACCCAGCCCAGTCATTTGGGTCCACTCTTCCCTCTAGCTGTGCCTCTTTTGTTCTCTGGCCCTCTGATGACATTTACTCGGTTCAAATTCCCTCTGGATTTAATCAGCATGTCCCCAATCCTTTTTCTGTCTCTCTGGCTGCCTCGTGACATTTTTTCTCCTGGTTATGATGCCTCTTGAGACCTCCTTTGTGCTCCACATCCATCTTGTAACACTTTGAGCCGTAGAGCACTCATTGGTTCCTCTACACTATCTAGGATTCCTGTGTTCAGTCCCCGGCCACCCTAGACCATCTGTATTCTGCTCAGATGATCACCCGAGTTCCTTCTTGTCATCCCCAAGCCTATCCGTCAGCCCCCCTCAACACCCCGCTTCTCACAGTCACGATGCCTCCTGAGACCTTCCTTGTTTTCCACAGCACCTTGTAGCACTTTATCTCCCTTTCCATCTTTCTTGTTCCATCAGAGCCTCCCGTCTTTCTTTGCTACACAGTGCTCCTTTATCTTTCTCTCTGCCATCGAGGGTCAGCTTGTGCCTGCCTGCCAGCGGCATTCAGACTAGGTATTAGGAAGAAATGTTTTACGGTGAGGGCGGTGAGATACTGGCGCAGGTTGCCCAGAGAGGTGGTGGATGCCCCATCCCTGGACACGTTCAAGGTCAGGCTGGATGGGGCTCTGAGCAACCTGGTCCAGGTGAGTGTGTCCCTACTTACGGCTAGGGGTTGGACTAGATGAGCTTTAGAGGTCCCTTCCCACCCAAATCCTTCTGTGATTCCAGGAATTGTTTCCTTGGTCCTTCTCTTCTTTGTCCCGCTCCCATCTGCTGGATTCAGTGAGTTCTGTGTTTGCAGCGTTAGATTTATCAGAACGTTCAGGCTGGGTCAGCTCCTGCAGCCTGAGGCTCCAGCTCCTTCAGCTGCTGGCGCAGAGCTGCTCCTGCGGAACGAGGCTCTGCAGAGAGAAGAACACAGTGAATCAGACTTCTTTATAACAATCCCAGTCCCCATTGCACGGGGGTCCTTGCACATCTGCACCTGTTGCAGGGGGGGTCCACGCACATTGTGGGAGCCACGTAGGAACTGGAGGTGGCCTTGAGGCGGTACACTGTGGCGGTATCAGACACCAGCTGTTTTGCTCCTGAACCCAAGGCTACTGCTGAGAAAAATAACCACCGCCATTGCATGAGGGTCCTGCACAACCACCATCATTGCACGAGGGTCCTGCACAACCACCACTGTCGCACGAGGGTCCTGCACAATCACCACCATGGCACAGAGGTCCCTGCACAGCCACCCGCGCTGCATGAAACACCGTGCATGTGTGCTTCTGGGGCGGGGACTACAACTCCCCGTGTGCCCCGCGTGGGCAGCCTGGTGGAGCCGTGTGCTGATTGGCTGCGGAGGCTATTTCAACGGGGCTCGCGGCAGGGTCTGCAGCCAGGCAGCAGCGGCGGCGGCGGCATCGGCATCCTCATCCTCATCCTCATCATCAATCATCGTGGTGGTGGTGGTAGTGAGTCTGAGGGGCCATGGGCATGGGGGGCTGAGGAGTGGGGCAGGCGGGGGGGGACTTGCAGGCCCCGGGGAAGGGGACTGGGGGGGCTCCAGGCTGGGGAGGGGCTGTGAGCATCTGGGGAGTTTGGCCTGGGGGGGGGCTGCAGAGCCCCGGAGGGGCTGAGAGGTGGTACTGTGGGGGGGCCGTGCACGGGGGAAAAATCAGTGAAGTCTAAAGGAACACATCAAGTTGTCTTCGGAGTTTAATAAACTTGGCTGTGGTAGGATTCAGGCTGTCTGTGTCTGGTGATGCTGGCTGTCTAATCCAAAGCTGTCTAATTTCGCTTTATTTGCGAAATAAAAATGGTTCTAACCTTACGAATAGCTGGTAATTTTAACTCAACGTGAGGCATTAAGAACTTCCCTCCCTCTCTCTGTAAGGCCAGAAGGAAGGAAGCCTTTTTCTATTTTGTGTACCGCTACAGATGGAGGTTCATCAGAGCTCAGTAGGGAGATAGTATAGCTTAACTACACTATACGTGTGCATGCAAAGATTGGAACAAATCTTTTATACTTCTGTTTTGTGTATTTCGGTACGCTTTTTCATTATCACTGATTTTCTTTGTTACACTATATAAAGCAACAGCTCAAAGAACTCATCTAAAGCCTGAGCATTAAACATGAATTAAATAGGAAAAAAAAGACTTGAAATATATTTTGAGAAAATAAGATTAGAGGTAAACCAAGAAAAGAACAAGGTTTATTGGAGAGAAACGGAATTGGTAATCCTATGCACTAGGGAAGGAAGGTGAGAAGTACAAAGGAAGAGGTAATGAGAGTGTGGAAAATGGCTTGTTTAGGTAGGGAAAGATCCAGGTTGTGTGCAGAGGTGGCAAATGAGAGATTAGAGGGTAAAATAAGCCACTTACTGGATCAAATGTTGAGGAATCTGGTTCAGTACAAAGGGGTGAAAATCTAGGCTGCTTGGGAAAGTATTAGTATTGAAAAGTGATAATTGCAGTTGAAAAGGAAGACAGTGAGGCTTGCGCAAGAGGGGGGAAGAAGGATAAAAATGAATCTGAAAAAGCAAAGTAAACCCCAGGATTTAGTGAAGTGGAAATCTGCTATGCAATGGAAGCCTCTTATTTAATCCAGGAGGGGATGATTATAACACAAATGAATAATCAATTGGTTTCAACTTTCCTCACGTGGCATGTCTCAGACTCTTTCCTAGAGGACAGCGGCAGGGAGGTCACAGTTGCGATTACATGAAATGGATTTGGAGCACTTACCACTTTCACCTGCTGCCAGGTATGCTCCAAGGGGTAAACTTTCAAAACCACAGCCAGAAGATGTGCGTACAAAAGCTTGCGGTTTGTTTGCATGAGATTAGATTTGGGATGCTTCTTTATCTCACTGAGTTTGCATCTCTAAGTGGGACAGACCTCCTATTCTTCCTCAGAGATAGGTATTTATTTATTTTTTTTTATATATATATGTGTGTGTGTATTTGGATAGCGGTAGGGAATTTTTATGCAGCCAGTCTGATTTTTTTTTCCTTGAGTAGGAAATTCTGGTGCAAGAATAATTTTAGTTGCTAGTAATAGAAGAGTTTGGAACAATTTTGACATTTTCTCACATGCAATTCAGTGAAGCAATAATGAACAGTTAGTCCAACACTAATAAAATGTATTTAAATCACTCTCTGATTGATTGGAGGAATTATCATTGAATGAGTTATTCATGAGCTATTTTTCAGGCATAGATTAATGTGAAATGTATTCACACTTTATTTGAAGCAATATAGGAAAATTCATCTATGATTGCAATTAATAATTTGAGTGTGGGTAGGCACTGTTCGTGATGATTATTGCTTCCTACAATGCCTAAGATATGAAGAAGAGTAAGTCAGATACAGTGACCTGAAATGAAAATGTTTGCTTATGCTGCAGGGCTGAGCTCTTCCAAGAGAGAAAAAACATTGAGTCCCTTTAGAAATGTTCTACAGCATTTTTATTCCAGTGCCCGAAATTGATGATGCTGTTGGGTGAATGCATCTGCTGCTTTGAATATTCTGAGGATAAGGGCAAAGACAGTTCAAAGTTCCCAACAGCAAATACTATTTTCTCATTTTGCTTCATGAAAAATGCATTTGTTTCAAGAGAATAGTTTCCTGAACAGTTTCTCAGATTTCTTTTCACTGCCTGAGGACTGAATTCTTGTGACTTCTGCATTTTATTTAAATTTGGCCCTTGTTGATAAAGTGAACCATGGAAGTGAAATGAAATCTGTGTATCCTGGCTGGATCAAGGTTAGATACATTTTTCAAAAGTCTGTGCTAGTCTGTCAGAAGTTCTTGGTTTCAGTCCCACGTTATACGGGCCATTACACAGTACACCAGACTAGAGGACCTGGTCTGGACATCACAGAAGAGTGCATACACCTGCGGGAAGCGCACGTGAGCCTCGGGTGCCTGGGTCCCCTCCCCAGATGCCTGGGTCCCCCTGATTCCTGGGTTCCTCCTTATGGGGCTTCCCCGGATGCCTGGGTCCCTTCCCCGGACTCCTGGGGCCTCTACTGGATGCCTGGGTCCCTTATGTGGGAGGGTGGGGGGGTCCCGGGCGTCTGGGTCCCTTGGCTGAGGTGCTCCCCTCCCCCGCAGCGGGTGCAACAACTGCAACGAGTGGTTCCAAGGCGACTGCGTCAACATCACTGAGAAGACGGCCAAGGCCATTCGGGAGTGGTACTGCCTGCGGGGCCGGGGTGAGCCTAGGTGCTGGGGTCCCTTTTTTGGGGGGGTCCCTGGACACCTGGGTCCCTTTTTGGGGGGTCCCAGATGCCTGGGTCCCTCTTGGGGAGGGGTTTTGAGGGGCCTGGGTTGATCTTGAGAAGGAGAAATAGGGGGTCTGGGATACCTGAGTGGCTTCTATGGGGATGCCTGGGTCCCCTTTTGGCGGGGAGGGGTGGGTGTTGGGATCCCTTCTTGGGGGACCGGGGGGCCTGGGAGCCTGGGTCCCCTTTCAGGGGGTTGGGGGGGCTCTGGTTGAGATTGAGGGGGGAGAAATAGGGGTCCCGGACGCCTGGGTCCCTTTCTGGGGGTGTGTGCCCGGATGCCCGGACTCCTTGGTGAGGGGGATCCCAGAACCAGAGGGGTGACAGGGTGGGGGCAGGGGTTTCTCCCAGATGCCTGGGTCTCCCTGTGACCCCCTTCTCCCCCAGAGAGGGGCCCCATGCTGGACATCTGTTACTGGCACAAGAAATGACAGGAGAAGGAGCAGGAACACAAGAACATCAAGACCCAGGAGCTGGTGCTGGAGCAAGGACGGGTGGCCAAGGTGGGACCCAGGCATCCAGGGAGGTGTTGGGTTGGTGTGAGTGGGGAGCTGGATGCTTGGGTCCCCTCCCAGGTCCTAAATCCCTTGGAATAGCCCCCAAATGCTCCAAATTCTGGGCTGGGGACTCCAAATCCATTCAGAATTACCACAAAATGGCCCTAGATCTGCTCTGCAGATCCCAAATCCCCCCAGAATTGCCCCAAAATGCCCCAAATTCTGTGCTGGGGTACCCAAATCCCCCCAGGATTGCCCACAAATGTCCCTAATTTGCTCTGGGAACACCAATTCCCCCCAGAATTGCCCCAAAATGCCCAAAATTCTGATGCATGGACCCCAAATCCTCCCAGGATTGCCCCAAAATGCCTCAAATCCCCCCAGAATTGCCCCATAAAGCCCAAAATTCTGGTCTGGGGACACCAAATCCCCTGAGAATGTCCCTAAAATGCTCCTAAATGCACCCCAGAAGCCACAAATCCCCTTGGAATTGCCCCAAATTCCCCCCAAATGGACCTCGGGGGCTCTAAATCCCCCCATAAATACCCCCAACATGCACTCCAGGGACCCCAAATCCACTCAGAATTGCCCCAAAATACCCCAAAATGGACTCCAGGGGCCCTAAATCCCCCAGAATTGCCAAAAAATGCCCCTAATTTGTGATGGGGACATAAAGTCCCCCTAGAATCGCTCCAAAATGCTCAAAATTCTGATCCAGGGACCCCAAATTCCGCCAGAATTGCCCCCAAATGCCTTAAATCCCCCCAGAATTGCTCCAAAATCCCCCCAAATGAACTTCAGGGACTCTAAATCCCCCTGGAATCACCCCAACGGGATCCCAGGACTCCAAATCCCCCCAGAATTGCCCTGAAATACTCCAAAATTGACTCCAGGTGCCCTAAATCCCCCCAGAATTGCCCCCAGATGCGCATAACTTGCCCTGGGGACCCCAAATTCCCTTGGAACGGCCCCACAATGCCCCAGATTCTCCAGAATCACCTCAAATTCCTCCAAAATGCCCCAGATTCTGTTCCAGGGGCCCTAAATCTCCCCAGAATTGCTCCTAATTGCAGCCCAGGGAAGCCAAATCCCACCAGAAGAACCCCAAAATGTGTCCTAGGGACTCCAAAGCCCCCCAGAATTGCCCCCAAATGCCCCTAATTTGCCCTGGGGATATCAATTCCCCCCAGAATTGCCCCCAAATACCTCAAATTCCTCCAAAATTGCCCCTCAAAAGCCCCAAATTCAAGTCTGGGGCCCCCAAATCCCCCCCGAATGGCCCTAAAATGCTCCTAAGTGCGTCCCCGAGGCCCTAAATGCCCCAATATCTGTTCCAGGGACCCCAAATCCTGCCAGAATTGCCCCAGAATGCCCCAAATTCTGTGCTAGGGTCCCCAAATCATCCCAGAATATTCCCAAAATGCCCCAAATACTGTGCTGGGGACCCCAAATCCCCCTAGAATTGCCCCTAAATGCCCCAAATTCTGCCTTGGGACCCCATATCCCTCCAGAATTGTCCCTAATTGCAGCCCAGGGACTCCAAATCCCACCAGATTTGCCCCACGTATCTCCAAATTCTGCTCTGGGGACCCCAAATCCCCTCCTGAATTGTCCCAAAATGGCTCTAATTTGCCTTGGGACCCCTAAGCCCCCCCCCGAATTACCCTAAAATGCCCCAAATCCTGGTCCAGGGCCCCCAGGTCACCCTGCAATATCCCCATGTCACAACATGGTGCCTACTGGTGTGTTATTAGTGTGTCAAGGTGTGATTATAGCATGTTGGGCTGTGATTTTGGTGTTGAGGCATGTTTTCTGGATGTTAGGGTGTTTTGAGGCTGGTTTTATCATGTTGGGGCATACGTTTACCATGTCAAGGCGTGTTTTTAGTGTGTCAGAGTCGTGTTTTAATTATGTCAAAGCACATTTTTGCATGTCAAGGCATGTTTTTGTGCAGAGGCATGTTTTTAGCTTGAAAAGGTGTGTTTTAAGCTCACTGAAGCATGTTTTAGCATGTAAAGATGTTTTAAACACCATGTTTAAACAAAGCATGCTTTTAGCATGTAAATGCATGTTTTTAGCATGTGGAGGCATGCTTTAGCATGTAAAGGCATGTTTTAAGTGCATCAAGGCATGTATTTAACATGTAAAGGCCTATTTTAAGCATGTCAGGCTATGTTTTTAGTTTGGAAACGTGTTTTCGGCACATTGAGGCGTGTTTCAGCATGTAAAAGCATTTTTACAGTGCACCGAGGCATGTTTTAGCATGTAAACATGTCTTAAGTATGTACAGGCATGTTTTAAGTGCATTGATTCATGTTTTAACAAGTGAAGGCATGTTGTAAGTGTGTCAAGGCATGTTTTTAATGTGTAGACACATTTTAAGCATATCAAGGCATGTTTTGGCCTGTAAAGACATACTTCAAGTGCATTGAGATGCAGAAATGTGTGTTTTAAGCGCATTGAGGTATGTTTTTGTGTGTTGAAGTGTGTTTTTCTGGTGCTGAGGCATGTTTTTGGCGTGTCCCCAGCACAGCCATGGCTCAGCGACCCCGAGGATGCCCCATTCCTTGACCCTGTCTTGCACAAATGTGCCGTCAAGGTCAAGCACGTCAAATCTTTTTGTTCCCGCGGGCTCTGTTTTTTTCCTGCGGGCTCTGGTTTTTCTCCCGCGGGCCCTGTTTTTCTCCCGCGGGCCCTGGTTTTGTTCCTGGGGCCCTGGTTTTGTTCCTCGGGCTCTGTTTTTTCTCCCGCGGGCTCTGTTTTTTCTCCCGCGGGCTCTGGTTGTCTCCCGCGGAAACCTGGTTCTGTTCCACGGAAGCCTGGTTCTGTTCCACGGAAGCCTGGTTCTGTTCCTGGGGCCCTGCTTTTCTCCCACGGGCCCTGCTTTTCTTCCGTGGGCCCTGGTTCTGTTCCACGGAAGCCTGGTTCTGTTCTACGGAAGCCTGGTTTTGTTCCTGGGGCCCTGGTTTTGTTCCTGGGGCCCTGGTTTTCTCCTGCGGGCTCTGGTTTTCTCCTGCGGGCTCTGGTTTTCTCCCGCGGGCTCTGGTTTTGTCCCTGGGGTTCTGGTTTTCTTCCTCGGTCTCTGGTTTTGTTCCTCGGGCCCTGCTTTTCTCCCGCGGACTCTGCTTTTCTCCCGCGGACTCTGGTTTTGTTCTGCGGGCCCTGTTTTTTTTCCTGGGATCTGGTTTTCTTCCTCGGATCTGGTTTTCTCCCGCGGGCTCTGGTTTTCTCCCGCGGGCTCTGGTTTTCTCCCGCGGGCTCTGGTTTTCTCCCGCGGGCTCTGGTTTTCTCCCGCGGGCTCTGGTTTTGTTCCTCGGGCCCTGGTTTTGTTCCATGGGCTCTGGTTTTGTTGCTCAGGCCCTGTTTTTTTTCATCTGTCCCTGGTTTTGTTCCGCGTGCTCTGGATTTGTTCCTTGGACTGTGGTTCAACTGCTGGGCCTCTGTTGCACTTCTCGAGGTCTGGTTGCCCTGCTCGGGCTCTGGTTGCTCTGCTCGGGCTCTTGTTCTGCTCCTGGGTGTCTATTCCACTGCTGGGGCTTTGGCTCCGCTGCTGGGGCTCTGGCTCCGCATCTCGGGCTCTGGTTGCAGTGCTCGGGCTCTGATTCCGCTGCTTGGCCTCTGGTTGCGCTGGTCAGGCTCTGGTTGCGCTCCTGGGGCTCTATTTCCGCTGCTCGGGCTCTGGTTGCACTGCCTGGGCTCTGGTTGTGCTCTTCAGGCTATGGTTCTGCTCCTGAGGCTATGTTTCCGCTCTTAGGCCTCTGGTTCCACTTCTGGCGCTCTGGTTCCGCTGCTCGGGCTCTGGTTTTTTGCCTGGGTTCTAGTTCTACTCCTGGGGCTCTGGTTCCGCTCCTGGGGCTCTGGTTTTGATCCTCGGGTCCTGGTTCTGGTGCTTGGGCTCTGGTCCCGCTCCTGGGTCTCTGATTGCACTGCTCGGGCTCTGGTTCCATCCCTTGGGCTCGGGTTCTGCTTCTCGGGCTCTGGTTTTAATCCTCGAGCTCTGGTTCCACTCCTGGGACGCTAATTCCGCTCCTGGGGCTCTGGTTTTGCTTCTTGGGCTCTGGTTCCACTCCTCGGGCTCTGATTCTGCTCCTGTGGCACTCCTGGTGGTCTTGGTGTGCTTCTCGGTGTTCTTCTTGTACTCCTGGGGGTCTTTGGGTTCCCATTAGTTGTTTCTTGGGGTCTTCTAGGTGTCTCCGGCTACCCTTGGACTGCTCCTGGGGTGATCGTGGGGGTCTCTGGGTGCCCATAGGATGCTCTGTGGGTCTTGGTGTGGTCCTGGGAGTCTTTAGGCAACTATGGGGTGCTCCTGGGGCTCTTGGGATGCTCCTGGGGGTCTCTGGGTGCCCACAGGATGCTTCTGGGGGTCTTGGGATGCTGCTGGATGTTCTTGTTGTGCTCCTGGTGGTTTCTGGGTGCCCATGGGGTGTTCCTGGGGGTCTTTGGTTGTTCTAGGCATGTCTAGGTAGCCTTGGGGTGCCCCTGGGATGCTCCTGGGAGGTCTTGGGGTGCTGCTGGGGGATCTTTGGGGTGTCTTCGGGTCTCCTAAGGGGCTCCTGGCTGTCCTTGGGGTGCTCGTGGGGCGCTCTGGTTGCGCGCCGGGGGCACTCCTGGTGGTCTTGGTGTGCTTCTTGGGGTTCTTATTGTGCTTCTGGGGGTCTCTGGGTGCCCATGGGTTGTTCCTTGGGGTCTTGGGGCGTTCTAGGTGTTTCTGGGTACCCTTAGAATGCTCCTAAGGTGTTCCTGGAGGTCTCTGTGTGCCCATACGATTCTTTGGGAGACTTGGGGTGCTCCTGGGTGTCTCTGAGTGCCCACAAGATGTTCCTCGTGTTCTTGCGTTGCTCTTAGGGTGCTCTTGGGGGACTCCTGGGGGTTCTGGATGCCCACAGGATGCTCCTGAGGGTCTTGGGGTGCTTCTGGGAGTTCTTCGTGCTCCTGGGAGTGTCTAGGTGCTCCTGGGGTGTTCCGGGGGGCCTTGGGGTACTCCTGGGGTTCTCCAGGTGCCCATGGGGTGTTTCCGGGGGTCTTGGGGAGCTTCTGGGAGTTCTTCGTGCTCCTGGGAGTGTGTAGGTGCTCTTGGGGTGTTTCCGGGGGGTCTTGGGGTACTCCTGGGGTTCTCTAGGTGCCCAGGGGGTGTTTCCGGGGGTCTTGGGGTGCTTCTGGGCATTCCTGTTGTGCTCCTGGGGGTCTCTGGGTGCTCATGGGGTGTTCCTGGGGGTCTTGGGTTGTTCTACGTGGCTCTGGGTAGTCTTGGGTTGCCCCTGGGGTGCTCCTGCGTGCCATCTGGGTGTTTCTGGGGATTTCTGGGTGCCCCTGGCGTGCTCCTAGGCGGCTTGGGGTGCTCCTGGGCGTCTCTGGGTGCCCACAGGATGCTTCTAGGGTTCCTAGGGTGCTCCTGGAGGTCTCTGGGTGCCCACAGGATGCTCCAGGGGGTCTTGGGGTGCTCCTGGGCATTTTAGGGGTACCTGGGGTCTCTGAGTGCCCACAGGATGCTCCTGGAGATCTTGTGGTGCTCCTGGGGGTCTTGGGGTGTTCTAGGTGTCTCTGGGTATCCTTAGGGTTCCTCTGGGGTGTCTTTGGGGAGTCCTTGTGTCTCCTGAGTGCCCTTGGGCTGGCTCCTGGTGGTCTCTGAGTGCCTGTGGGATGCTTCTAGAGTCTTTGGTTGCTCCTGGGGGTCTCTGGATGCCCATGGGGTGCTCCTGGGGGGTCTTTGGGGAGTCCTTGTGTCTCTTGAGTGCCCTCGTGGATCCCCTGGGGATCTCTGGGTGCTCATGGGGTGCTTCTGGTGTTTTTGGGGTGCTCCTGGGTGTCCTGGGTGCCCACAGGATGCTCCTGAGGGTCTTGGGGTGCTTCTGGGGGTTCTTGGTTTGCTCCAGGGCGTCTCTAGGTGCCCCTGGGGGGTCTCTGAATTCTTGGTGATTTACATCAAATAATTTGCTTTGCATCTAGAGATATTTTTGAGAAGGGGTTCTTACAGGATCTAATTCTGCTTTGTCGTTCAGTCCTATCCAGAATACAGGTATGTTGAAAGTTAGGTAGCATGCATGGTGTTGCTAGAAATTAAGTCTAACCCCATAGCATTCTGGGTTTTTCAGAGGAAACCAAAGCACATAATTCTTAATAATGATATTTTTATTGCATTGAATGATCTACTTTCCTGCATAGCTTAGTATGACATCTATCTTTTTCTATCTGCGCCCCAGAAAAATTAAGTTTAAGTCCCTACCTGGTCACATTGCTGATGCAATAGATGCAGTTGTAGTAAAAGAGCAGGTATGGTCGTTTGCTGTAAGGGGGGCTTCCTCTGTTTGGTGCTTTGTATGCTGTAAACTTCAGGCAGGTGAGAAAACTCCCTGCTGCTCCTCTGGCTGCCTTTATCCCTTCTGGTGGTTCGCTCCTCCCCCTTGCCAGGTGATTGTGGGAAGGGTGGTGGGCGGGGCCTGGGGTATATGAGGTACAGCCTCTCCTCAGGCAGCTCATTCTGCTGCTGGGCTTCTCTGGAGGTGGTGGTCTGCTGTTCCTTCAGCTGATTGCCACTTTTGAGGTAGCTTTTGCGCTAAGCTATTTGGGTAGTCATCTTTTGATATTTAGAGAAGCAGAGGTGTCTGTTTAAGCTAAGGGCTTCAGGACAAGTCAAGGTTCAGCTACATGTGTAGAAGAAAGTACACTTGTATGTGTTGGGGTTTTTTTTCCAGGTCAGTAGGTTTGTATTTGGTGTTCAGAGGTGGAAAGATGGTTTAATAATATGGTTTTGGTTTTTATTTTATTCCAGGTGCATTGTATTGTTTTAGAATTCCTGACTTTATTGAAGATGGAACCTTGTTTTTCACCAGCTTTGCTGTATGTTGCAGAAGCTGTTGACATCGTCTCTGGATAGGAGCAATGGTGAGAGTATTTAGCAGGGGTTGAGGTGAGCATCTTGTATGCATCTGCATATGGAGTTCTAGCATTGTTCAAGAAAGTAGCAGGGACATAAGACATAGTGTCTTTCAGCGTATGGAACGGCTTATGGCCTTTCCCAATCGCCCACAGAGTATCATGTTGTCTCTAGAACCAATGCAGCTTGCGGCCAGCCCCTCGTAGATTATAAGCGTCAGGACTTCACTTATTTTGTGGGGCTGTAGCAGAGGTCAGAGTCTGTGGGAAGATGGAAGACAGGAGGTGCTTGCAGAAGACTGGGCATAGCTGGGAAGAGCAGCTCCCGAGGAGCGGCTGACACAGGGGGTTCAGGGGTGCAAATACAGAGCAGGAGCTGTCAGGAAGGAGTGGAGTTCCTTCCCTGACAGTTGAGGAGAAGAGAAGGGGTTTCTAAAATTCTGGGACCAGGGGATGGTTGGGAAAGGGAGGTGTGTTCACGAGCCTTACTGAGGTGGGTTTTGCAGTTGGATTTGGGTGTTGATGAGGTCTGTTCTGTTTTAGTCTGTCTGCAGCTGATGGGAGATACAACAAAGTCACGGGAGATGCAGAGTAAACCATCCGAGCCTCCGCATTACAACACAGAGGGCTGAACGTCAGAGAAGTCTCATCTCGGAAAGCATTAGGTATGTTAAGGTACATCAAAATATATCCTCCAGAACTCTGAGGTCTTTACTTCTGTACCTTTTACTTACTTATTTTTTGCATCCTTCTGGATGTCACAGTCATTGTTACTTTGTGGTATTGGCTAGGCATTTATTTTCAGCACAGGCTTGCGTTGCTGTCTTCCCTAGAATTTCTTGGAGATGTGTGCTGTTTGTGCTCATAACAATCTCCAGACAAGGGTGTTTCCTTTACTGCAGTCCTGGACACACAAGCTTTTTTTGTTTTCCCAGTTGTGCCTTTTTCCTCAAGCATCCAATGAAGTTTGCTCTAGTGTCAGTCGTCAGTTCTCTTGTTCTTGTTTTAGTATCAGTTTCTGTAGCGAAAGGGTGTCCATTTTAGATCTCTGAGTCACCACATCACACCGTCGTGGTTTTTCCATTGGCCGACTGCTGCTGTAATTCCCTAAAGGGCTTTATAGGTAATTGGGCTCAAGCTGTTTTTGTGGCAGACATCTTGTCCTCACGGCTTCATCTGTCTAGCAGTCTTGGTTGCTATGTGGTACAATGTCCTGTCTTTTTGAGCTTCATGGGTTTTTAATATTTTCTGTTTTTTTAGTTAGAATTTTTTTTGTAGGACTTCTTTTGTTTATTCCTGCAGGTTAAGTCAGGTCATTTTTTGACATGCAGGTCCCTGTGACTGTCTTTGCTCTTCTTTTTTTGCCAGATATCATCACCAGTGTTTTCGCTCAATGGGAGTGGCAGAGAGGGGTGTGGCATGCTGGGGCACCCGGGGAGGTAGAGTCGGGCTTCCTCCCGTCTTTACAGGGCTGACCCTGAGGAAGCCGGTACGTGGGTGGGTAGTGTGAGTATATATTATGTGGGTGCACTAATCCCTTTCGGAGCGTGTCAGAGGGTAAGGATTTTGTTCTGTTTGATGTAATGTTGTTCTGTTCTGTCTATTTGTTGAAGATTTGAGTTTTGTGTGGGAGGAAGCCAGCTGTCTGACTGGTTTTGGGGTAAGGTGGGGTACGCAGGGTTTTAGGTCATATCTTATTTGCCAGATGTTTTTAACTAATTGTATGATTTTCTTAGCGACTCATGAAGGGATTTGTGGCACCCCGATGGTGGACACTGTCGCTGACAGGCAAAGCAGGGCCATAGCAGAGTTTTCCATTTATGGGGATGGCCTCAGCCATCTCCTGCACAAACTTCTATAACGTAGCGATCGGGATAGTTTTCTTTTGATTTCTTGAAGAACAAGAGGATGATGGAGCATGTTCAAAGAGCATAATTATTTTCTCTTCCTTTGGCAGTACAGGCACCCAAGGGTCAGCCCACATTCAAGGAACAGCTCGAGGATATTGGTGTCGACCATCAGCAGAGGAAGCAAGCTTTTTTCGGAGGCCAAGGTGATGAAGCAGAGTCCTTATTTTCACTGTTTGATTTTCATCATGGGGCTGAGGGGGGCTGGGACATGTATAACAGGGTCCTGGACTGGGGAGCTGTCTATTAGATGGGAGGCTGTGAGATATCGTGTATACCACTGGACAGGTGTTAGAACCCAGTGCTTGGGTCAGACCAACCTGGCAGAACCATCCCGCCACCTGAAGTAATGCGTACTTCTGTATTGAGATTTTAATAGCTCGGTCCGCATCACCTTTGGCTTTTCCTCATCGAGCTCATATTTTTGCAAGAAGCATCTCTCATCAAGCATTTGGCTCTGAGCGGTCTCTATTAGACTTTTGGTGCCTGTCTTCATTAGATTTTGTGACCATCAAGTCATATTTGGCATCTGTCTGCACTCAGCTCTCCTGTAACTACTATGCAGTTTTGGTTTAAGACTTTATAGTGGAATGTTATCTAGTAGTAGCATTCTGTCTGCAAGTAGCTTCTGGCAGCCCAATCTACTGTCCCGTATATGTCAGTGTTCTCATTTGAGCATGCTGTCTACTGAGGGGTTCTCCATGCTGTAGCTCACAGAGTTATTTATCCATAAAGGAAGAGTCTGTCTTACACCAGCCACGGTCATTTGCTATCCGTACTTCTTTAGGCATTTGGCCAATCGGTCTTTATTTATATTTGAGTCATCTGGCAGTAACTGTAATTTTTGTATGTCGGTGGGTGGTTTGAGTTATTCTTGCAGTTAAGTAACGGGTCTAGGATAAGCAGGATATTAAAGTGAGGCATGCGTTATTTGCTTTGTTGCTTTGATTTTTGCAGGTGACGCACATAGCGTCCGAGGAGCAAAGCGGCACCTCGACAAGTGGTCTGAGAAGGTGAGGCGAGCGTCAGCCCAGTCGGTGTCCGAGAGGAAAGTATCCTGCGGCAGCTCCATGAAGCTTTTGTCTTTGGTTTTGTAGGTGCCGTGCAGGCCACCTTTGGAACTGGATGAGCGTTTGAGGTGAGCTGGGTAGTAGAAAGGAGGAGCACAGGACCGGTGATTTCGCACAAGTGCAATGGTAATTTTGTCTCTTGGTATCTTAGGTGCCACAAATAACAGCGGCCGCAGCCTCGGACTCTGCCATCGACGTGGAGCAGGTGAGCGGAACAACACGGCGCTTCTGAGGATGAGGTTGTTGTGGAAGAGGTTGGCGTCTACTGTCATGATGCTTACTGCTGGTGTTGCGGGTATTTCTTTTCTGCAGATGATGAAGAGGAACCTGGTAACTGCAGGAAAGTATCAGCCAGATGAGTTGTTTTTTGTCAAGGATAGATTCAGACCTCCCAGTTCTCTGAAAGCTAAGTTGAGGGACTGGCACTGGGGAGGGGGCAGGGGCCAAGGTTGGCAATTGCAGGAATGGGGATTTAAATTTCCTGTAGGGCAAAGGGCTGTCCAGGAACAGTCTCCTTTGGGCAGGTAAAGGGAGCGGGTTACTCTTCAGCATGACACCAGCATGTGCCGGGCAGGGCAGTTCTAGCCTGTTGTGTAGTTTGTGTGGTCTGTCTTCTGTGTCTTAGATCGTCCTCAGGTCTCGAGCGCTATTCCTAGGGCCTCGAATGCCTGTACTTACCGCCGTAGCGCCGATCGGGTGCTTGTTTTCTTGCGTTCCTAGCTTAAAGCGTGGATCGCTCTCGCATCCTGGATTTTTCCAGATGGTCATCTTTTGCAGCGTTCTTCCTGGCTGTGTGAGCACCTCTACTGTACAGTTGTCCATTTTTGCTGACTGGGATCATTTCCCTCCATCCTTACCTTTCTTAGGTCTCGAAGCCAGGCTTATTGTGTGTACGTCTTCTCAGTTTTGAGAGTAACTTCTTGTCATGGGTCACGACGTTCTACTCTTTCTCTGGGGTTGCCGTAGAGCCTCCTCACGTCACTGTGACATGGGTAGTCTTGCCTGACAACATCTTCTGTCTGGGTGTCATTCTTCTCGCCGAGAGTTTTCTCTTACCTTTGAGGTGTGTTGTTTGTAACGTTCCGTGTAGTGTCGGTCTGTGTGTGTGTGCGTTTGGCTTGGAGCCGCCCTGCCCGTGGGTGTAGAGTCAGGGGTAGTTAGAACAGCGATAAGAGTCTACAGTTAATATGTTGATATGCCTAGACTATCGAGGCAAAGGTTGTGCAGTCATCTTGACTGAGTAGCTGTCAGCAGCAGGTGAGGAAAGCAATTTCTGTAGTGTTTTGCAGGTGCAGAGGGGATGACTGGAGCTGTGTGGGAGAGTGAGCTATAGTGGTAGTTGAGCAGATGGAACCTCCAAGGTGTTAAGGCTTGTATGCATAGGGCTTAATGTTTGATTTATATCTTTCATTTAATGGCAGGCTGTAGTTTGATTCTAGATGGTATTCCTAACAGGAAACAAGTCCTCTGGAATTGTTAAGCTATCACTGTGCATCTGGGTTACTTGTTTGATGATATTGGTTTTGCAGATGCAGAGGGACAAGCTGCACACCCAAGGGTGATGGAAGAGCGGAGCGCTGTAACGAGGTGGGTTGGCGTGTGGTTTTAGGAGGAAGATGTGACTGGTGGCTATATGACCACATTATAGTAAAGTTTTTTTTTTAATTGGAAGGTGCGAAGTGAGGAGCAACATGGGATATAGGCACCGGAGCTTACTTGGGCAAGGTGAGCAGCGGTTGGTGAGCTGAAGTAGCAGTTATTCTTCAGGTGTTCTATTCCTGATGTAATTATAAGCAATCTGTGTTGTTTGCATCTTGCATGCGGTGCACAAACCTCAGGGTGGCAACCCAAGCTGACAGAGGCTGGATGGGTGAGCTGTCCAGGTAAAGGAGCGGAAGACACAGAGATCGGCATGGGCTGTGGTTTCCAGCAGTATCTCGGCGCGTGCCTTCTAGCTTGTGTTTTTGCAGGCGCCGCACACGGGCTCGGAGGGGCGACACCGTGTGCTGACGAGCAGTCCGAGAAGGCGAGGTGGTTGTGGGCCGGGCTGGTGTCTAATAGCAAAGTATTATATGGCAAGTCAGCGAAGTGTTTCTCTCTGGTTTTGCAGGTTCTGTGGGGGCTGCCTTTGGAACTGGCTGAGCGTTTGAGGTGAGCTGGGTAATAGAGAGGAGGAGCATGGGGCTGGTGATTTCTGGCAAGTGCAACGGTAATTTTGTGTCTTTTGGTACCCTAGGCATCATAAGCGACGACAGCCGCATCGTCTGACTCTGGAATCAGCACAGAGCAGGTGAGTGGAATGCCACATGTATCTGAGGTGGCGGGTGTTGTGGGAAGGTTGATGTTGGCCGACGTGATGCTGACTGACGGCACTGTTGTGCATGCATTGATTTTTGTTTGTTTGGTTTTTTTTTTCAGATACTGAAGAGGAACCTGGTGACTGCAGGATTAATCCAGTGGGATGATTGTGGTTTTCCGTGTTGAGGACGGATCGATACTCCTGGCCGTCTGAAAGCTAAGTTGGGCCACCGGCGCTGGGTGAGGGAGGGGACTGGGTTGGGAATTGCATGAAGGGGTTTTAAGGACAGTGTAGGGCAGAGAGCTGTCCAGGAACAGTCTGCTTCAGGCAGTTAAAGGGAGACGGCTACTCTTCAGCATGACACTAGCGTGGGCCAGGCAGGGCAGTTCCAGCCTGTGTCTGTTGTTGTGTAGTTTGTGTGGTCTGTCTTCTGCGCCTTAGGCCTTCTTCGGGTCTTGGTGTCCATGTTACTCTTTGCACTCGAGGAGCACGGCATGTGCCTGGGCACCATCCCGAGCGTCTCGAATGCCTGTACTCATCAGCATAGTGACAATCAGGTGCCTGTTTTCTTGCATTACTAGCTTAAAGCGCGGATTCGTCTCCCATCTGGGAAGTTTCCCGATGGTCCTCTTCTGTGGCATCCTACCCAGCTGCTTGAGCGGCTCTGCTCTCTAGCCATCCACTTTTTTTGCGAACTGGGATTTCTTCCCCGCATCCTTACGCTCTTAGGTCTTGAGGCCAGGCTTCTTGCACATACATCTTATCAGTTTTGAGAGCAACTTTTTGTCACGGGCCACGACGTTATACTCTTTCTCTGGGGTTGCCATAGAGCCTCCTCACATCACCGTCATGGTCCTGCGGGTCGTCTCGCCTGATGGCGTCTTCTGTCCGGGTGTTGTCATTCTTGCCAAGAGTTTTCTCTGGCCTTTGAGGCATGTTGTCTGTAGCATTCCGTGTACTGTCGGTCTGTGCGTGTGTGCATTTGGCTTGGAGCCGCCCTGCCCGTGGGTGTAGAGTCAGGGGTAGGTGGAATGGCGACAAGAGTCTATGGTTAATATGTAGATATGCCTAGACTGTTGAGGCCAAGGTTGTGCAGTCATCTCAGATCAAGTAGCCATCGGCAGGCTGCTTGGTCAGCTTTTTCAATAGCTTTTGAATGGGGATGAGCAGGGTTGTGTCGGAGGGGCTGTTCAGGGGTAGTGAAACAGATTGAATCTCAAAGGTGTTGTATGTGTGGGGCTTCAACGTTGTCGGTTGGGTTTGGTTTTTTTTTTAACGGCAGGATGTATGTTTGTTTGGATTCTAGATGGTGTTCTTAACAGGAAACAGGTCCTCTGGAATTGTTAAGCTATTGCTCTGCAACCCTGTGACTCGTTTGATCATTATGTTTTTAGCAGATGCAGAGGGACGAGCTGCGCACCACAGGGCGACAGAGGAGAGCGGAGCAGAGTGCTGTAACTAGATGGGTTGGTGTGTGGTATTAGAGGGAAGATGTGACTGGTGGCTATATGATTACATTACAGTGGTGTTTTTTTTTAATTTGAAGGGACAAAGTGAAGAGCAATGTGGGATATAGGCACCGGAGCTGACTTGGGTAAGGTGAGCGGGTGAGTGGTGATTGGTGGGCTGAATTAGCGGTTATTTTTCAGGTGTTGTATTGCTGGTGAAGTTATAAGCAATGCATGTTGTTTGGGTCTACAGGTGGTGCACAAACATCAACGTGGCAACCAAAGCTGACAGAGGCCAGGTGGGAGGGCTGTCAAGGTAAAGGAGTGTGAGACACGAATTGGTGTGGGCAGGCTGCAGTTTCGGGCAGTATCTCAGCATGTGCCTTTTTGCTTGGGTTTCTGCAGGTGCTGCATGCAGACTTGGAGGGGTGCTGCTGCTGTGTGCTGACAAGGGGCCTGAGAAGGTGAGGCAATTGTGAGCCGGGTTGGCATCTCGTAGCAAAGTATTACATAGCAACTCTGTGAATCTTCTCCGTGATGCTTCTCCCTGATCTTGCAGATGCTGAGCGGGCTGCCTTTGGAACTGGATGAGCGTTTGAGGTGAGCTGAGTAGCAGAAAAGAGGAGCACAGCACAGGTGCTTTCGTGTCTCTTGGTACCATATGCGCCACAAGCGATGACAGCTGCAGCCTCTGATACTAGAATCAGTGTGGAGCAGGTGAGCGGAATGCCACAGCATGTCTGAGGTGAGGGATGTTGGGGGAAAGGTCCATGTTGACTGATGTGATGCTGACTGATGGCATTGTTGTGCATGCATTGGTGTTTGGTTTTTGCAGGTGATGAAGAGGAACCTGGCGACTGCAGGATTAATCCAGTGGGCTGACTGGTTTTTCATGTTGAGGATGGATTCCGTCTCCTGGCCATCTGAAAGCTAAGTTTTGAGGCACTGGTGCTGGAGAGGAATCAGGGGGAGCTAGTGGATAAGGCTTAGTGGACAAGGTTGGCAATTGCATGAAGGGGTTTTAAAGGTAGTGTAGGGCAGGGGGCTGTCCAGGAACAGGCTGCTTTGGGCAGATAAAGGGAGCTGGCCACTCTTCACTATGATGCTGGGCAGGGCAGTTCCAGCCTGTCTGTTGTGTAGCTTGTGTGGTCTGTCTTCTGTGTCTTAGGCCTTCCTCAGGTCTCGATGTCCTCCTTGCTCTTTGCGCTTGAGGGGCATGGGTGCCATCCCTAAGGCCTTGAATGCCTTCACTCATCAGCATAGCACCTGATAGGCACTTCTTTTCTTGCATTACAAGCTGAAAGTGTGGATCAGTCTCGTGTCTCAAACTTTCCGGATGGTCATCTTTTGCAGCATCCTTCCTGGCTGCGTGAGCAGCTCTGCTCTCCAGCTGTCCATTTTCACGGACTGGGATTTCTTCCCTGCATCCTTAGGTTCTTAGGCCTTGAGGCCAGGCTTCTTGCACATCCATCCTCTCAGTTTTGAGAGTATCTTCTTGTCACGGGCCGTGAGGTTCTACTCCTTTTTCTGGGGTTGCCACAGAGCCTCCTCACGTCACCGTTATGGTCCCACAGGTTGTCTTGCCCGACAGTATCTTCTATCTGGGTGTCATTCTTCTTGCCAAGAGTTTTCTCTCCTCTGAGGTGCATTTTTTGTAGGGTTCCATGTAGTGTTGGTCTGTGCGTGTGTGTGTGTGGCTTGGAGCTGCTCTGCCTGGGGGTGTAGAGTCGGGGGTAGGTGGAATAGCCATAAGAGTCTATGGTTAATATGTTGATATGCCTAGACTGTTGAGGCAAAGGCTGTACAGTCATCTCAGACTCAGTAGCTGTTGGCAGGCTGCGTGGACAGCTCTTTTGATAACGTTTTATGGGGATGAGCTGAGCCATGTGTGAGGTGCTGTGCAGGGTTAGTGAAGGAAATTGAATCTCAAAGGCATTAAGGCTTGCATGTGTATGACTTAATGTTTGAGTTATAAAATTTGTTTAATGGCAGGAAGTATAGTTGGATTCTAGATAGTATTCCTGCATGGAAACAAGTCTTCTGCAATTGTTAAGCTATCGCTCGGCATCCGAGTGACTCATTCAATATTGTTTTTGCAGATGTAGAGGGATGAGCAGAGCACTAAAAGAAGGAGGATTGATGGGTGGTATTAGAGGGAAGATGTGACTGGTGGCTATATGACTACACTACTGTATTTTTTTTTTATTTGAAGGTGCAAAGGGAGGAGGACCATGGGATATGGGCACTGGAGCTGACTCGGCCAAGGTGGGCGGTGATTGGTGAGCTGAAGGAGCGGTTATGCTTCAGGTGTTGATTGCTGGTGAAGTTATAAGCAACCCATGTTCTTTGGGTCTTACAGGTGGTGCACAAACCTCAATGTTGCAACCCAAAATGATAGAGGCTGGACAGCTGAGTGGCCAAGGTCAATGAGAGGGTGATAGGAAACACTGTGGGCAGGCTGCAGTTTCAGGCAGTATCTCAGCATGTGCCTTTTCGCTTGGGTTTCTGCAGGTGCCGCACGCAGGCTTGGAGGGACGCCGCCGCCACATGCTGACAAAGGGGTCCGAGAAGGTGAGGCAGTTGTGAGCCAGGTTGGCGTCTAAAGTATTAGATGGCAACTCAGCAAAGTGTTTCTCTGTGGTTTTGCAGGTGCCGTGTGGGCTGCCTTTGGAATTGGATGAGCATTTGAGGTGAGCTGGGGGGTAGAGAGGAGGAGCATGGGACTGGTGATTTCTCACAAACGCAATGTTAACTTTGTGTGTCTTGGTATCTTAGGTGTCACAAGTAATGGCGGCTGCAGCGTCCCACTCTGGAATCGGCGTGGAACAGGCAAGTGCAATGCCAGGGCTCTTGTGAGGATGAGGGTGTTGTGGAAGAGAGTGGCGTCTACTGTCATGATGCTTACTGCTGGTGTGTGTGTTGGTTGGTGTTTTTTTTTCCAGATCCTGAAGAGGAACCTGGTGACTGCAGGAAAATATCAGCTAGCCAATGTGTTTTTTGTCAAGGATGGATTCAGACCTCCCGGCCCTCTGAAAGCTGAGTTGAGGGACGATGGCTGGGGAGGGGGCAGGGAGACAAGATTGGCAACGGCAGAAAGGTGCATTTAAAGTTAGTTAGGGCAAAGGGCTGTCCAGGGACAGTCCCCCTTGGGCAGATAAAGGGAGCAGGTTACTTATCAGCATGATGTTAGCCGTGAGCCGGGCAGGGCAGTTCCAGCCTGTGTCTGTTGTTGTGCAGTTTGTGTGGTCTGTCTTCTGTGTCTTAGGCCTTCCTCGAGTCTCGATGTCCTCTTTGTGCTCGAGGAGCACAGCACATGCCTCAGGCACCATCCCTAGGATCTTGAACGCCTGTACTTGTTGGCATAGGGCCAATAGGGCGCTTTTTTTTCTTGCATTACAAGCTGAAAGCGTGGATCGGTCTCGTGTCTCGAAGTTTCTGGACGGTCCTCTTTTGCGGCAACCTTCCCGGCTGCGTGAGCAGCTCTGCTCTCTAGACATCTATTTTTGCAGACTGGGATTGTTTCCCTGCATCCTTACGCTCTTAGGTCTAGAGGCCAGGCTTCTTGCGCATACATCTTCTCAGTTTTGAAAGCAGCTTCTTGTCATGGGTCATGACGTTCTACTCTTTCTCTGGTGTTGCCATAGAGCCTCGTCATGTCACAGCCCTGCAGGTCTTCTTGCCCGACGGCGTCTTCCGTTTAGGTGTCATTCTTCTTGCCGAGAGTTTTCCCTCCTCTTTGAGGCGCGTTGTTTGTAGTGTTCTGTATAGTGTTGGTCTGTGCATGTGTGTGTGGCTTGGAGCAGCCCTGCCTGGGAGTGTAGAGTCAGGGGGAGGTGGAATGGCGACAAGAGTCTATGGTTAATATGTTGATATGCCTAGACCGTTGAGGCAACGGTTGTACAGTCATCTCGGACTCAGTAGCTGTTGGCAGGCTGTGTGGACAGCTCTTGCAATGGTGTTTTATGGGGATGAGCCGAGCCGTGTGGGAGGGGCTGTTCAGGGGTAGTGAAGCAGATTGATTCTTAAATGGAAACAAGACTTTTGGAATTGTTAAGCTATTGCTCTGCAACCGGGTGACTTGTTTGATATTATTGTTTTTGCAGATACCTAGGAAGAAGCCATACACCAAAGAGTGACAGAGGAGGCGAGTGTAGCACCGTAAGAAGGTTGTGGTAAGGCTGCTTTCCATAATCTTTGAGAAGTTGCGGAGATTGGGTGATGTCCCAGAAGACTGGAAGAAGGCTAATGTCACGCCATCTACATGAAGGGCATAAAGGAGGATCCAGGAAATTGTAGGCCCATCAGTCATACTTCAGTCCCTGGGAAAGCTGTGGATTGAATCCTCCTGTGTGGTACCACAAGTCCAATGAAGCACATGATTGGGAAAAGTCAGCATGGATTCACCAAGGGCAGATCATGCTTGACAAACCTGATTGCCTTCTATGACAAAGTGACCTGCTTGGTTGATGTGGGGCGAGCGGTGGACATGGTCCTGGATTTCTCCAAGGCTTTTGATATGGTTTCCCACAGCCTCCTAGAGAAAGTGATGTGTTACAGTCTAGACAAGCGGTCTGTTTGGTGGGTGGGGAACTTGCTGACAGGCAACCCCCAGAGGGTGGTAGTAAATAGCTCCTTTTCAAACTGGCAACCTGTCACAAGCGGGATCTCCCAGGGATCGATATTGGGCCCAACACTGTTAAATATCTTCATAAGTGATGTGGATGATGGGATCGAGCGTACCCTGATGAAGCTTGATGATGATACCAAACTGAGTGGGCAAGCGAACGCTTTGGAGCGGAGAGCCACTCTGCAGGAAGACTTGGATAGGCTGGAAGAATGGTCTAATGAGAACCTTATGAAGTTCAACAAAGTCAAAAGTTAGGTCCTGCACCTAGGAAAGCATATCCAGGAGTGCGGTACAGGCTGGGAACTATCCAGCTGGGGAGCAGCTGTGGAAAGGGACCCGGGGGTCCCGGTGGAGAACAAGCTAAATCTGAGCAAACGGTGTGCTGCTGCAGCAAAGAAGGCCAAGATGATGCTGGATTGCATCAACAAGGGCATCACCAGCAGAGATATAGAAGTCATCATCCCCCTCTACTCGGCGCTCACCAGGTCACACCTGGAATACTGTGTGTGGTGTTGGTCCCCATTATACAAAAAAAGATGTGAACAGGCTGGAGAGGGTCCAGAGAAGGGCCACAAATATGATCAAAAGACTGTGAACCCTGATACATGAGGAAAGGCTGAGAGACTTGTGTGTAGTCTTGAGAAAAGAAGGCTTAGGGGAGACCTCATCACCATGTTCCGGTAGGTAAATCGTGGTTACAGAGATGATGGAGACTCCCCTTTTACAAGGAGTCACATGGAAAAGATGAGTGGTAATGGGTACAAGTTACTCTTGAGGAGATTCCGATTGGACACAAGAGGAAAACTTTTCACAATGAGAACAATCAGCCATTGGGATAATCTCCCCAGGGAAGCGGCAGATGCCCCAACATCGGACACTTGTAAGATTTGGCCAGACGGGGTGCTGGGCTATCTCGTCTAGACCGTGCTTTTGCCAAGAAAGGCTGGACCGGATGATCCTTGAGGTCCCTTGCAACTTGGTATTCTGTGATTAAAGCGCGTCAGCTTGTGGCGTTGGAGGGAAGGTGAGTCTTGTTGGTTGTATGACTGCATAATGTTGTGGTTTTTTTTTTTCCCGAAGATGCAAAGCAATGAGGCAAGTGGGATATGGGCATGGGAGTTGACTCAGGCAAGTTGAGCAATGACTCGTGGGCTGAAGTAGCAGTTACTTTTCAGGTGTGTATTGTCGGTGAAGTTATAAGCTTTACCTGCTGTTTGGGCTTTACAGGTGGTACACAAGCTTCAACATGGCAGCCCCAAATGATGGGGGCTGGGTGTGCAGGTAAAGGCCAAGGTAAAGGTGGGGAAGATGAGAATTGCTGCAGGCAGGCTGTGCTTTTAGCTTGGGTTTTTCCACATGCCGCAGGTAGCCTCAGAGGGGCATAGCTGCCCACTGAGAAGCAGTCGGAGAAGGTGAGGAGGTTGTCGGCCGGGTCACCATTTAATAAGCAAGTATGACATGGCATCTCGGTTAACCATTTACCTTTTGGTTTTGCGGGAGCTGTGCTGGCGAGGAGGAGCGTGGGGCTGGTGATTTCGCCCAAGCGCAACGGTAACTTTGTGTCTCTTGACATCTTGGGTGCGACGAGTGACAGTTGCAGCATCTGACTTTGGAATTAGTGTGGAGCAGGTAAGCAGAGCACTATGGTGCTTTTGAGGAGGAGGCTAGTGTGATGCTGAATACTAGTACTCTTGTGGTTTGGTGGGTTTTTTTTGGTGTGGGTGTGGTTTTTCTTTTTTGCATATAAAGAGGAACCAGGTGAGTGCAGCAACATCCTAGTTAGTGTTTTGGGTTTGTTTTCTTTTTTTTTTTTTAAGATGGACTGAGATCCCTGGCCCTCTGAAAACTAAGTTGAGGGACCAGGGCTGGGGAGGGAACAAGGTTGGGAATTGCAGGAAGGAGTTATGAAGTTAGCGTAGGGGAGAGAACTGTCCAGCAACAGTCCCTTTTGGGAAGGTGTAAAGGGAGCGGGTTATTCTTCAGCACGATGCTGGTGTGTGCCGGGCTTGGCAGTTCCAGCCTGCGTCTGTGGTGTTGTGTAGTTTCTGAGGACTCTCTTCTGTGTCTTCTACCATAGTTTTCTCAGGCCTTGATGTCTCCATAGCTCTTTAAGATCAGCAGGCGCCTCGGTAGCCCTCCCGAGGGTCTCAAATGCATTGTCTCATCAGCATAGTGCCTGTTGAGCCCTTCTTATCTTGCCATTGTAGCTTCAAGCATGGACATGCCTGGTCGTTGCATCATAGATGTTTCTGAGGGGTCATCTCTTGCGGCGGTGAGCCAGGTGGTGCCAGCAGCTCTGCTCTCAGGAGTTCTGTTTCCACAGTTGTCTTTAGAGGTTTCACCCCCGTGTCCTTAACGGTCTTAAAGCCCAGCTTCTCATGCATCCATCGTTCTGGGTTTGATGGTAGTTTTCTCTCATGGGCTGTGGCAGTTGCCTCTCTTTCCTGGGGCGCTATAGAGCATTTGTGCCATTGTGGCACCTTAGGGCTTCTGTGCTGGAGGCATCTTCCCTACGGCAGTCATTCTCGCTTGCGGTCTTCACGTGTCTCACGGTCACATTGTGGCGTCTGCGTGCAGTCTCTGTCTGTGTCAGGGTTGGAGCTGCGCTGCCTGGGAGCGTAGCAATAATAAATATATTATAGCTTTATGGTGATATGTTGATCTGGCCAGATTCTTTAGGCAAAGACTGTACAGTCCATCTCTGGGCAAGTAGCTCTAGAGAGCGGCCACAGTTACTTTCGTTGTGTTTTGTGGGTGCTAGAGGCTGCACTCTGGCCTCTTGGGAGTGGCAGTTTGCAAGGTAGTCGAGTGGACTGTATCTTGAATTTGCCTTAACTTGTCTATGTAGGGCTTAATATCTGGTGTGGTTTTTTTTCCATCTGCAGTTAGAAGGCATATGCAAAACAAGACAGGCTTTTAGTCATGTCAAGCTATCGGTCAGCATCCAGGTGACTTGCTTTACATGCTTTGATTAGCACAGGCTGTTTGGATGGAGGTTGTCTGGGATGTTTTTTTGTATAGCCAGTAGGTATTGCTAAGCAGGGTGTACAGTCCCTTTTGTAGTTTTTTGCAGGTGCCCCAGGGTGATTTGGATCCGTGGAGAAAATTCTCGAGCGCATCTTGCCAGAGCGTCCAAATTGAAGTGAAGAAGGAGCAGGCCCGGTGAATGTAGCGAAGCGTCTTCCTCGGCTTGCTGTTAAGAAGGCTGAAACTTTGGAGTTGTACGGAACGGCAACGTTGCTTTGAAGTGTGTGGCGAGACAGTTCCGGGGATGGGTCTAGAATGGGGGCAATACGCCATCGTGGCAGGTGGGTGGTGAAACAATGGTGTTTTGAGTGAGGGGTGAAGCAAGTGGTTGTTGAATGAGTGTTAGTTTTTCAATGTGCCTAATCTTGTATGTGTGAAGTATTTTATCGCAGGTTGTATTTAATGTTGAGAGTAGTATTTTTTTTTTAAATTATAATAAAAAAAAACCCCGGCTGGGGGATTTTTCTTTTTTTTTCCCCCCCAGCTGGGGTTTTTTTTCCCCCGGTCCCGGCCGCTCTGCAAGGTGACGTTCATCGCCAATGTCTGGGCAGATGTCAGGCTTGGGCCGGGGTTTTTGCAGGCAGGGTGATTTTTGAGGCCTCTGGGAATGCTGTTCCTGGGGAGCGGCGCAGACACGGGGTGATGTCCCATTGTGGCAGGCTGGTCGCAGAATGGATCGGCAAGAGTGAGGGGTAGCTTGTGTGGTAGCTGAATGAGCGGTGTGTTTTGAATGTATATAACCTTGTTTCATTATGTGGTGTTTTTTTATGTTTCTTTGCAGGTTGTGTGTGGAGTTGAGTGGTTTTTTTGTGTTCAGAGAGTTACAAAAAAAATTATATTAAAACCTAGACAAGGGATTTCCACACCACCCCTCCTGCCCCCCCGTCTAGGGGTGTGTATGTTGGGTGTGTGTGTTGTGTTCCCCCCCTGCCCCGGTCCCAGCAACTCTGTAAGGGAGTTGATTGCCAATGTTTGGGTGGAGGTTGGGCTCGGGCTGAAGTTTTTGCAGAGAGGGTGGTTTTTTCAAGGCCTCTGGGAACACCATTCCTGGGGAGCGCTGTCCTGGAATGTGGCATTTGCCTGTCATTGCAGGGAGGTATGTTGTGTAGCGAATGGTCATGGGAAGATGATTGATGATCTTGCAGTTGAAGGGTGTGGGGAATTTGGAGCAGGTTGTCAGTGTTGAAGAGGACCAGCTTGTGAAGCAGGTGGGCTAAACTTTATTGTTTACTGTTAGGATTGTAAATTCTTTTGAGGGGCTTTGTGGTTTCTGATGTAATGACACTTTATGATTTTTTTTTTTTTTATTTTTGTGCGTAAGCACAGAAGTAGGGGGCCCATTGAGATGAGCGGAGCTCGGTCACTTTCTGCCTAGGAATCCCAATTGTGGAGCCGATGTCGCCTCGAAGAGGCAAACAGAGATGTAAAGCAATAGACTGAGAATGTAATGGGAGGGAGAAATGTGGAAAAGACTACTAGGTATAGAATCACAGGCACTAAATACTTGCGCCGACTGTAAAGGTAATGATGAATTTTTAGAGGTCAAATGCATTTCAAAGAGTGAATTTCAAAGAGTGAGAAGTGAATAAATGTAATTGTGGCAAGTATTTGATCAACCTGAGAGTAATTTTTGTCTCTGTAGTACAAGTATATTGTAGAATTGAAATGTAAAAAATAATATGGGAAAATCTACTGGAATTAGCAATGGACCAATTTTAAATTGAAAATTATAAAAACAAAATACAGGCAGTAATGTATCCCTATTGGAATCACAGTAAAAACTGAAATAACAAATGAAAGTACAAAACTAAGTGGGTGTTGTTAATACATATTAACCAAAATTGCCAATTGGAGGGTGGTGGTGGTGGTGGTGGTGAATTGTTACAGGCATTGACAGCTCTTGCTTGAGGACTATTATGGCAATAATGTTTGTATGTGATAATTTAAATGAGAATTAGTCATTAGAGGGAGAGTTGTCAATACCTATAGATAAATGTAGCTATTGACAGGTTAAAAGAAAGCATGTGCATTACTGGCTCCTAAGTATATTTAAACTATTAGTAATTGTGTAAAGTTTTTTAATTACTTTGAGTAGTTTTAAAGAAATGTAGAATACTACTTCGGCATAAATGATGTCCAATTGAAACACTGATCTTAGTAAGACACTAGCAGGCATGAATTGTATCTGAGTAGTATCATAAGGAAAATATCAAACTAGGCAGTAAAGATGGAATGGTAATATGGCTGTGTTCAATTACCTTAATTGCAGAAAGAGCTAATTATGGTAGTTAAACCACTCCTTAATAGGGTTCTAAGGTATCTTAAAAGAAAATGATTTTGCAATAAAGTTTAAATAAAATTTTCTTTGATCTGTTTTGCGTCTCCTGTGTTTTTTTAATGTCTGTGTTTGTCTCTGGTGGTTTTTTTTTTTCTCTGTCTGTAGGGGTTTTTTTTGTGTGTCTGTCTGGTGTCTTTTGATGTTGTCTCTCTGGTTTTTGTCATTGATGTTGTTTTGCTTTGTTTTGGTCTTTGATTTTGTTGTCTCTCTCTGTTTGTGTCTTGGTGTGGTGTTTTTTTTGAGTTTCCTGTGGGGTTGGAGGAGGGAATTTTCT
>NW_027441630.1:0-61888 GCF_964195595.1 Calonectris borealis
GGGGTCGCCGTGCCGTTCCTGAACCAGGTCGCCTCACGAAGGCGACAGCTGGGCTGCAGGGTGACAAAAAAGGCCAGGGAGCAGAACAAAGGGGAATAATGGGACAGCAAGCTCGGCAGGGGGATATAGCAAGAAACGACGTGACAAGCAGTGGTATAGAGATATACAGACAAAAAGTTAGGGGGAGGATGGAGAACAGAGAGAATAAGAGGAAAAGGACAGGGAGCGGGGCAGAGATGGAGAAAGAACCATTAGAGACAGAGAGAGAAGGAGTGCAACAGGACTGAGACAGAGAGATGGAGAAAGAAAGAGAAAGCAGTGATGGGTAGTAGGCCAGAGGAACAAGGAAAGAAAGGAGGAAGGGCAGAGGGATATAGAAAACAGATGAAGACAGGGAGCCACAAAGTGGGATACCGTGAAACAGAAAGGGACGGGGAACACGAGAAAAAACAGGGATAGGCAGGTGGGGCAATAAATAAGAGGGAAAGAGAGCAGCAGAAGGGGTCACAAAGAGTAAGAGATGAACAGGAAGGAGGACAGGGACAATGAGAAACAGAATTAAAAAAAACAGCAACAGTGAGCAAAACAAAGGGATAGAAAGAAAAGGAAGGAAGGAGAGAGATAGGAAGGCAGGGACACAGAGCAGCACGTACAGGCGCAGAAAGGAAAAGAAAGCCAGGAAACAGGCCAGAGAAATTGCACAGGGAAAAAAGACACAGGTGCAGATCAGGACAAAGAGATGGAAAGGGAAAAAACGGCAGTATCGCTATTCGGACGCTGAGCCGCGCGCCACCGCGCATGCGCTCGTGACGGGCGGCTGCACCGCTTGTCGGGGAGCGGCCAAAGCTGGAAGCCCGCAGAAAACCACAAGAAACCGGCAACAAAACTACACATCGTGCTGCGCCACGGGGGCCGCGGCGGTAGCAACGACAACACCGCGCCGCACGCGCTCGAGAGCAAGGCGGCTACCAGGCAGCCAAGTCCGCAAAAACTACACCTCCCGGCATGCACTGGTAAACACAGCCTGGCCGCCCGGAAGCCAAGTGCCGGAAGACTACACCTTCCGGCATGCTCCGGGGAACAAACATGTCCGACCAGAAGCCCCGCACCCCAGGACTACAGCTCCCGGCATGCCGCGAAGCAGCCTTCCCTGCCTTCTGACCCTGCGGGGACACCGTTCCCTCCCGCGCCAACGCACCCGGAGACCCCAGCGCAACCCCGAGCAGCCCCCGCCGCCGACTCCGACAGGGCGCGCCCCTCCGCCCGGCTCCCGACAGTCCTCGCCGCTGGCTCCGACACGGCGCGGCACCCTCGCACCCGTGCCGCCGCCGCCGCCGCTCCGTGCCTCCGACACGGACCCCACCGGCCCAGCCGGCCCCCCACAAGCACCGCCGCCCTCCTGGGGTTTTTCCCGGGAACCGCCGAGTGATCGCCCGGCCCCCGCCCACCTTCGCCCCCGGTGTAGCCGCAGCTCGGCGACCGCGCTCCTCCTCCCGTGATTCACACTGGCCAGCCGGGGCAGGGCAGCACCAGCACGAGCACCAGCCCCTCCCCAGGCAGCCACCCCTTTACAGGGAGGGGCCGTCGCCATCAGCCTCACTGCCCGCACCTGGGGCTCCTCCAGCCCCGGCCCGCAGCTGGAGCCCAGCAGGAACAGAGGGCCATCGGCCAACCCCCGCTCAGCGTCACCTCCTCCCCTGGGCTCTGTCACAGCCCCTCTCCTGGTGCAAAGGGAGTGCAAATGCAGCCGTGAGGGCAAAGGAGACGGCGAGTGTTTATTTAGTCACGCACGTAACAAGTCCCGGGAGCGAGTCTGCTCCGGGGCTCGGGGTCCCCGACGCTCCCCCAGCCCATGGGACACCTCGGCAATCGTTCCCGGAGCCACGCTTGTCGGTTCGGCAGGGAACGGACGGTCGGTCGGCTGGCTCCTGGACCGATGGGCTGCTGGGCAGAGGTGGAGGCTGCCAAAAACGTGGAGCGGGGCGCAGGACACGAGAAGAAAAAAGCCGCAGCAGGCTAGACGGGAGGGTGTAGCGAGAAAGCGTGAGGCAGGGAACAGGACAGCGAGAGAAGGATGGGGACAGGGAGCCCGACAGAGGTGAAGAAAGAAGCAGCAGGAAGAGAGGAAGGGAAGCAGCAAAAAGAGGGAGACAGAGCAGGACAGAGACTGACAAAGAAGGACAGGGAGCAGGATGGAGATGCAGGAAAAACCTGGGATGGGCAGCACGACAGAAAGGGAGGAAGGAAGGGAAAGAATATGGGCAGGAAGCCAGACCGAGACACATGGAGAAAGATTAAAAAGCGACAAGAACAGGTCAAAGAGGAAGGAATGAAACAGGGACAGGGAGCCGGCACAGCGAATGATGGAGGGAAGGGCCCGTATGGGGGGAACAACACAAAACAAACCACACAGCTACATGCTACGTAGCAGGGAGGGAAGAATTAAGAATTAGGAACAGCGAGCTGGAAAAAAAAACAAACAGATGGAAAGCAAGAAGAATAGCAACACGTACAGAAAGAAGAGGGGGGAAATTCTAAAATAGGGTCATCGGGAAGCCAGAGATAGTGAGAAGGAGAGAGGACAAAAGCGACAGGCTACAAGGCAGAGAGGGCAGAATTAATGAATAGCGACAGAAAACTGGCCAGAGAGAGATGGAGAAAGGCAAAAGATTGGACGGCTGACAGTGCACAGAGGGAAGAATTCAAAAACCATGAACAGGGAGCTGGACAGAGAGAGAGGCAGAAATAAAATGGGGACAAGTGACAGGCCACAGGGCAGAGAGAGAGAGGAACTGATAAACAGGGGACCAGACAGAACACAATGTAGAATAGAAAAAACCAGCAGCAGGCTACAGGGAAGAGGTAGGAATTAAAGAACAGGGACGGGGAGCTGGACAGAGAGACACGGAGAGAGAAAGAAAAAAAACAGCAATGGCTACAATATGGATAGGGAAAAAATAAAAACTAGCAGTAGGGAGCTGGACAGAGAGAGATGGAGAAAGACAAATAGCATGGGGCTACGGGACAGAGAATGTGGAACTAAAACACGGAGGGAGGGAGCCGGACACAGAGAGGGACCGAGGAAAAAATCCAGACAGGCTACACGGGGCAGACGGAGGAATTAAAATCTGGGGACAGGGAGCCAGACAGAGAGAGAGGGAGATCGCAGGGAATAGCGGTGGGTGCAGGAAGACGAGTGAGGTATTAATAAATAGGGACAGGGAGCCAGACAGAGACAGAGTAATGCAAAAATAGTGACAGGGTACAGGGCAGAGAAGAAGAATTTAAAATGGGGCGCAGCAAGATAGATATAGAGAGATGGAGAAAAGAAAAAAGCGACAGGGTACGCGGCAGAGAGGGAGGAATTAAAAAACAGGGACGGGAAGCAAGAAAGAGTGAGGTGGAGGAAGCGGCGGGGCATTAAAACTGAGGGACGGGGAGCTGGGAAAGAAGAGGTGGAGAAAGAAATAGAAACACAATGTGCTACAGGGCCGTGAAAGAAGAAACCGAAGAACTGGGACAGGGAGCCAGAGAAAAAGAGCCAGAGAAAGAAAAAATACCGACGGACTACGTAACAGAGAGAGAGGAATGAAAAAATAGGGAGCCGGAGCCGGGCAGAGCAAGAAGGAGGAAAAAAAAATAATCAGGGGCCAACAGGGCAGAGAAAGGTAGAAAGGAAAAAACAGGGATCCGGAGCCAAACAGAAAGAAAATGATAGCGATGGGCTACAGGGAGAAGAGGGAAAAATTAAGAGAGGGACGAGGACCCGGACGCGGCATGATGCACACAGGAAGTATAGCAACAGCTAGGGGGCAGAGAGGGAGGAATTATAACATAGGGATGGAGAGCCAGAGGTGGAGGGAAGATAAAGAGAGGGGAAAAAAACCAGACAGCCTACAGGGAAGAGAAGGAGGAATTAAAAAATTGGGATCCAGAGCCAGAGAGAGAGAGATGGAGAAAGAAGAAATTGAAAAATAGGGAGCAGGAGCCAACCAGAGAGAGACAGAGAAAGGAAATACCGTGATGGGCTCCAAGACGGAGAGGGATGGATTTCAAAAAAGAAGGGACCGGGAGTCGTACAGAGAGAGACAGAGAAAGAGAAGATAGCGACGGGCCGCAGGGCAGCGAGGGAAGAACTAAAAAGTAGGGACAGGGAGCCAGACAGAGAGCGATGGAGAAAGAAAAAAAAATGCGACAGGCTATAGGGCAGACAGGGAGCGATTAACAACTCGGGACAGGGAGCGGGACAGAGAACGGAAAAATAGTGACGGGCTGCAGGGCAGAGAGGGAGGAATTACAAAACGGGGACAGGGAGCCAGACACAGAGAGATGAGGAAAGGCAAATAATAGCATTGTGCTACAGGGCCGAGAGGGAGAAACTGAAAAATAGGGACCGAGAGCCAGAATGACGAGAGACAAAGTAAGAACAAACCGCTATAGGCCACAGGACAGACAGGGAGGAATTTTTAAAAAACAGGACCGGAAGCTATCTACAGAAAGACGTCGGGAAACAAAAATTGAACAAGCAAAACGTACAGGACAGAGAGGGATGAATTTAAAAAAAAAAAAATAAAGACAGGGAGCCGGACAGAGAGACACAGACAAATTAAAAACAGCAATGGGCTACAAGACAGATAGGGAGAAATTAAAAAATCCTGGACGGGAGCTGGACGGGGAGAGACGGCAAAAGAAATGAAATCGCAACGTGGCACAGAGCCAGGAAGGACAAAATTGAAAAACAGGTCCTGGGAACTGGAAAGAGAGAGACAGAGAAAGAAAAGAGACCGATGGGCTCTAGGGCAGAGAGGGAGGAATGAAAAAACAGGGGTGGGGAGCCAGAAAGAGAGACTGAGAAATAAGAGGGAGAACGCAACAGGCCACAGGGTACAGACAGACGAAGTACAAAAGAGGGGCCGGGACCCGGACGGAAAGAGGCGGAGAAAGGGAACTTCACAAGTGACGGGCTACAGGGCAGAAAGCGAGGAATTTAGAAAATCAGGATCTTGAGCGGACCGAGAGAGACAGAGAAAATGAAAATGGTGATGGGTAACAGGGCAGAGAGGAAGGAATTAAAAAACAGGGAGAGGGAACAGGACAGAGAGACTGAGAAAAGGAAAACTCCTGACAGACTTCCAGAGAGAGAAGGAGGCATTAAAAATTACAGACAGGGAGTGGGACAGACAGACAGAGAAAGAAAAAAACGGCAGTGGGCTACCGGGCAAAGGAGAGGAGAGTTTAAAAGTGGGGACAGCGAGACGAACAGAGAGGGACGGAGAAAGGAAAGAAGCGCCCGAGGGACAGGGAGCTGGACAGAGAGAGACAGAGACAGCAACAATACCGACACACTAACTACAGGACAAATAGGGAAGAACGCAAAAATAGTGGCCGGGAGCCAGACAGAGAGAGACGGAGAAGGAAAAAATAGCCACAGGCTACAGGGCAGAGAGAGGGAGGACCTAAAACATGGGAACAGGGAGCCGCTCAGAACGAGATGGAAAAAGGAGGTACAGGGGAGCAAAAAAAAAAAATCGCAGCACAGTGGGAAAGGGAGGGGACCAGGTGAGGGGCGCGGAGGAACCAGGACTCACTGCAGCTCTCGCTGTCAGTGCTGCCGGGAGAATTTGACAGTTCAGACGCTTCCTTCTCCTTCTCTCCTCCTTTCCTTTTCTGTAACTTCGGTCGCTTGGCTGTCCTCCACCTAAGAGAATACATGGGTGTCTCACAGGTCTTACGAGACAAAGCTTCCTAGACGCGTAGCCTCGCTCGCGCGCTACACGCAGGAGTAGGACAGAGGAAAACAGGAAGAAAATTATGAGCAGGGTGCAGAACAGACGGCTTGAGAGAAAAATTGAATTATAGAAATAAGGAAAGAGAGAGAGAGGAAAAAACATAGTGAACACACCAGAAGGACTGAGGGGAAAAGAGAGAGAGAGAGATCAGGATAAAGAGAGGGAGAAAGAAAAACCAGTGCTGCAGGATGAGAAAAAAGGCCAGGAAGCAGGACAAAGGAGAATCATGCTGGGCAGGGGTATATAGCGAGAAACGATGCAAACAGGCAGTGGTATGGACATATACAGACAAAAAGTTAGGGGGAGGATGGATGACAAAGAGATAACAGAAAAAAGACAGAGAACGGGACAGAGAAGTGAAGCAATAAAAAATAGGGCCAGGGAGCAGGACAGAGGAAGAGAGACAGAGAGAGAGGGACAGGTAAGGCAGCAGATAATTGGAGAAAGAAAAGAAAGGGAACAGCACAGAGGGTCACAGAGAAAAAGAGAGGGATGGCAGAAAGAGAAAAATAAGATGACAGAGAAGAACTGAGAAGCAGACAGAAAAAGGTACAGGGAAAAGGACAGAGATGGAGAAAACAGAGAAAGACTGGAGGCAGAACAAAGGGAAAGACTGACAAGTACAGGGAGCAGGACAAAGGGATGCAGGAGGAAAAATAGTGATGGGCAGCAGGTTAGAGAAAAAGTAAGAAAAAGAGCAAGAACAGCAAGAGAAGGAGAATGATAGAAGGATGTAGAGAGAAAGACCGGGACACGTAAAAGGAAGGGTTGGGGGACACACACGTCACAAGAGTAGAAATAAAAAAAGAGGGATAGGGAGCGAGACAGCGTGACAGAGGGAGACGGAGGGGGGGAAGGAGTGGGATGCAAGGATAAAAGAAAGCATAGGTACAGGGAAAAGAAAAGAATGAGAGAAAGAGGAGAATGGGGAGCAGGAGACAGAGAGATGGAGAACAAAAAAATAGTGATGGGCCGAAGAACAAAAATACAGAGAATTAAAAAAATACTTCTAGGGAGCAGGACAGAGCAATAGAGCAAGAGGAAAAAATGAACAGGGAGAAGGTCTGGTAACACACAGGAGGACTGCATATTACCAGGACACTGCGGGAGTGAGAGGGAGGGAACACAGAGCAGGACAGAGGAATAGAGAGAGAAAAAAAATAGGGACAGGAAGAAAAGCAGAGTAACCAAGAGAGGAAAAAAAACAGAAAGGGAACTGGACAGAGATGGGCAGCAGAACAGAGCAGGACTAAAAGATAGAGAAAGAAGCATTAGAGGCAGACGAATAGAGACAGGAAAAAACAGGTTGAAGGAAAGAGAGAGAGAGAGTGACAAAACCCAGGCAGAGAGTAGCAGAAAGAAAAACCAGTGACAAACAGCAGGACAGAGGCGGGGGGGCAGGGGGAAGGAAGGACAGGACGAAGGAGAGAGAAAGAGACAGAAGGACAGAAAGAGATAGGGAGGCAGGAAAGGAGAGATAGAGGAAGGAAGGCAGGGACACGGCGCTGCACGTACAGGCGCAGAGAGCAAAAGAAAGCCAGAGAACAGACCAGAGAAATTGTGGGGAAAAAAGAAACAAATGCAGATCAGGACAAAGAGATAGAAAAGGAAAAAACCGCGATGGGCTACAGAACAGAGACAGAGAATGAAAAAAAAGAGGGAGACGGAGCAGGACACAAGAATAGAGGAAGAGGTACAGGGGAACAAAACAAAGAAAAACACTGCAGCGTGGGAAACAGAGGTGACCAGGGGAGAGGCTGGGAGGGCCCAGGATGCATAAGAGGGAAGACAGTGCCCTGAGCGCCTGGGACTCACCTCAGCTCTCGCTCTCGGCACTGCCGGGAGAATTTGACAGTTCAGACGCTTCTTTCTCCTTCTCTCCTCCCTTCCTCTTCTGTAACTCCGGTCGCTTTGCTGTCCTCCACCTAAAAGAATACGTGGGTATCTCACAGCTCTGACGAGACGAGGCTTCCTACACAAGTAGCCTCGCTCGCTCGTGCACTACGTGGCCGTACCGCGCCATTGATGACGCACACAGACCCTGCGGTCCGTGTTGGCGGCCTGGCCTGCTGCGGACTACGAAGAGGGATCCTTCCTCACCTGGAAAAGCAAGCTCTTTCTCGCCTGCAGCAGGAGGCAGCTGCTGGCCACGTGGCCTTCAATGTCATCTTCTTTACCTTTCTCCGGCCTCTCCAGCTTCAGCCGCGGCAGCCCCTGTCCACATCCAGTAAGTGCTCCACCAGACCCTTTTTGCCCCAACGCTGCGAGGAAAGCGAAGCCGGGCAGAGACAACCCACGCAAGCCTGAAGCGGGTGCCATCAACGGCATCCCCAAGGCAGGAACAGACAACTGCACCCTCAGTGCAGCCTCTGGAAGAGAGAAAGAAAAAGCAGCGACCGATAGTACCGTAGCTTGCCCCTGGCCGCATCCTCTCCTTCTGCAGGGGCTTCTGGAGACGCATCAAAGGCCAGCTTGCCGACTGGGCTTGGGGGTGACCTGGGGCTACAGGGCTCCAGCAGACCGGGAGCCTGCCGCAGCGAGCAGTTTGAAGCTTCCCGTCCCGCCACCCCCGAGCGGCCAGCGGGCAGGAGACACCGCCCCATCCGCCGAGGGGACTCGCTCGCCTCACCGATGACCTCGGCCCTGACCCGCCGCCGCACTGCAGGTTAAGGAAAAAGGACGTGATAAAAGCAGTAACTCACCAAAACCACATCAGGACTCTCTGTCACTAGTTACGAGGCTGCTACCGCTTCTCGGGAAAGCCTGGAAAACGCACCGAAGCGACGCCGATTTGTCCCGTGTTATCCACGCCGTTTCTTTGACCTTGATTGCTTTTAGCACAGATGCTAGTATCTCACTAAGGTGTTCGAGTGCTCCTGTAAGGCATTTTAAACACTGACTGACTGAAAAAGCATGAAGCTTTTATCGTGAAAACAAAGCCTGTTTCTCCCGAACATCCCAACTCTTACAAACGGTTCCTTTCCTCTTCTAGTCCAACATTATTTTCACAGCACCCTTTCACAGCAAGCGCACAGAAACAGAAGACTGTGCTTGCAGGAAGAGAAAACAGACGGAGGGAAGCAAGCTTTGCATAGGCGTACCACAAAAACCAACAACAAAACAAAACTTTGACGTTGTACCTTTTTTTTCTTTTAGAGCTCGTCCCTGTCTCAGCTGATCGTCTCGTCAGAGCACGAGGTGCAGATGATCCGTATCCCGATGACATCTGCACACGATGAACACATGTTCAGAAATAGTCCAGATCTGTAAGACTGGTGTCATTTGTGTGGTTCCAAGCATCATAACTCCATTTTACTGACCAATGCATTTGTGAGGAAACTAAGTAGCTTTTAAATGTAGCCTCTCCTTGGGGAGAAAAATGCGTTACGGAGTGAAAAAAAGGATGATTCAGAGCTCCCAACCATGACGGAGCAGTGGGAAAACTAATGAAAGTGAAGACCAACAGCAGCAACACGAAGCAGCATTTGGCTTTAATTCTGATCACGTACTTAAGCGGCTCGCCAAGTCTATACCTCGATCCTATGAATGACTAGCCCTTTTTTGGAACGACCAACTTTTGTCCTTCAAAGTCCTAGATTGAAGACTCCACTGAACAGAATGTGGATTGAGCCACAGGACAACGTGCCATCAACACTCTAATGAAAAAAAAATCAAGTAAAAATCAAGTTTAAATATCAGTTTCCATCGTGTCTCATTCATTACGTTTCTAGTAGTACCTGGGTGCTCCAAAATTCACTCTCCTGACACCACGTAGTACTACAAATTGAGTTACGTGTGTAAAAATAAAAGGCTCTTTCCAACCTGCCCGTAAAATCAGTATGAACAAACAGAAGAGAAACACTTGACCCTAAAGAAGGTCACAGGCAGCTCTTAATTTTTCGTAGATGAAAGCTCATTCTTTTCCCTGAAAGGAAAACACTCGTAACTACCCAGGGACCGATGCAGGAACGAGGCACGCACACTCTGTTCACGGCAATTGTTCATCAGCTTTTCTGCACCGGCAGCAAATTTGCCTTTTCCCTGGGTTTTACGTGGAGCATCTGCAGCGACCTTGGACGCGCCAATGTTTCTCCCGGCTCCCCCGGCCCCACACGTGCCATTACCTGAGCAGCAAGCGGCGTCAGCCACGCAGGATTTTCTTCACGTGACGCAGAAGGTGACGCTGGGAAAAGAGCAGGCACAAAATGAACCTGTTTGTCACACCCAGCCAAAGGTGAAAACCCAGGGAAGGATTCTGCCGTGCGGGGCCGGGCTGTGCACCCCGGGAGCTCCAGCCGGCCGGTTTCGCTCCCCTTTGCCGGGTACCGGGGAGACACCGCCGCCTCGTGCTGCCGCCTGCCCCCCGGGGAGAGCCGGGGGACCCCCACCTCACTTCAGCCCTCGGGAACGGGTCCGGGAGAGACCCTCCACGCAAAGAGAGCGGATCCACGCGTGGCGTGGATTTAATCCCCGAGGGAAGAGGCCGGGCTCCCCGCTGGCAGAAGGACAACTCGCCTCCCTGCCGCTCGGAGCGCCTTGCCGGGGACAGCCCTGCCTGCGCCTGGCTGCTCTTCAGCCGTGCTGGGAGTGCAGTCTGGCCGACGGATGCTCCAGCAAACAGACACTGCAGCGAATCGCAGCTCCCGCTCGTTACAGCTGCTGGTAATTTTGCCTCTGGCTAAGGCATGCCCCAGACAGCGGACACTCCGTCTCGTTCCAGCTCCTGCTTGCTACGGTTCTGGCTAATTGAAGCTCCAGCTCCGCACCGTTGATTTCAGCTCCTTCTCCTCACAAGCTCCAGCTATTTGCAACAGCCTGGGCTTTTGACAAGGTCCTAAACCAATCGCCGTCAAAACTCGACTATTAGGATTAAATATCATAGTTGGACATTGTATAAACATTAATCAGTTTGTACGACTAATCAGTTAATAACTATTCGAAGCAGTCGACAAGCAAGAGCTGGACTCGAAGAGGGCATGCGGGGTCTGAAAAGCAGAGACCACCTCTTCCCCCCAGAGACCACCGCAGACGTTGAGTTGGGCCTGGTGCATGCCGGCCTCCCGCACTTCGGGGTCCAGCAGGACCAGACCCGCCCCTCCCCCCGGAGAGGGTCCACGCACCCTGCCCACCCCCTGCTTTCCCCTGCAGCCCCCAATGCCCTCCCACCCCCCCGCACAAACAGCCAAACCAGCTTCTGCTTTGGGCCCCCAAACCAGCTCACTTAGCGCCCACTTCTTAGCCCAAAAACCCAGCTGCTGCGCCTCTTCTCGAGTCCCAAAGGTGCCCCCGGGGAGGGCAAGCGCTTGCGTGATGCTTCGGGCAGAAACGGGGGTGAAAGGTCTGATCCCGGTGCTGGGGGAGCAGAGGCGAGCTGGCTCGGACCAGCTTTTGCTCCTGGAACAACCCCAGGTCCCTGCTCCGAGGTCTCTGCTCCGAGGTCACAGCGAGGCATCTGAAAAACAAAAATCCCAACGGATATTTCAGCACGTTAAAAAAAACAGCACCGAAGGCAGCAGAGGAATTCGGTCAGGACAAGGGAGAGGGTAGCAGTCGAGCTAAAGGAGGGTGCCAGGCAAACGGGTGTCCTGGTCTCGGCTGGGATAGGGTTAAATTTCTTCCTAGTGCTGTGTTTTGGATTTAGTATGAGGAGAATGTTGATAACACACTGATGTTTTCAGTTGTTGCTAAGTGCCCTCCTAGTCCAAGGACAGCTCCCGTGCCTACTGACTGAGCTAGGTACACAAGATGGGAGGGAACATAATCAGGACAGCCAGCCCAGCTGGCCAATGGGGTATTGCATACCATGTGACATCATGCTCAGTATATGAAGGGTAGGCATGATCCAGGAAGTACCGATCGCTACTTGGTAATCGGTCAGCGCGGGTGGTGAGCAATTGCATTGTGCATCACTCATTTTGTATATTTTATCATTATCATTTTCCCTTTTTTTCCCTGTTCTATTAAACTGTCTTTATCTCAACCCACGAGTTTTTCCTCACTCTCACCCTTCCGATTCTCTCCCCGTCCAGCTGGGGGCGGGGGGAGTGAGTGAGCGGCTGCGTGGCATTTGGCTGCCTGCCAGGTTAAACCACGACAACGGGTCAGCTCGAAATACAACGCGGCCTTTAAAAGCTCGAGCAATTCGAACGCTTAAAATCCGCGTGAGGACTAATTGACGTGATTCTGAACACGCCCTTAGCAGACAAGTAAACGCTCTCGCTGGTGTCGTAAAACGCCTCGTCCCTTCCTTACAGCACCGCTGCAGGGAGATAACCCCGTGAGGCTGCAGGACAAGGGCGCGCCGTAATCAGCATCTACGCTCACGGATCCACCGCCACAGCTCCAGCCCTTGCGCTGCTGCTGCTGCTGCTGCTGCGCATCTCGCTCGCTTGGCCGATAAAGCTGAAAGTGAAGTGTAAAACTTTGAAGAGTAAAATGAAAAAGAAAGAACAAATCTCAGCAATTCATTTTATGCTAAAAAGGCGTGCGTACGCTTACAGACGTACAATGAGAAGGCTTATATATATATAAAAATATTTGATTTTCCTTTTGCGTTCATTGAAATTGCGTAGCTGTGAATTCATACCGTTAAATTATCTACCTCCAAGCTACACAGCTATCGTTTGACCAGGGGTTTTGCGTGTGTGACATGACTAGGAGGGACGCCTGGCCAGCTGCGCCGAGACCGATGCTACCGAACTGCCGGGGAAACGCGCCGTCGAAAGCGAGACAGAAATAAAGTGCTTCAGAGCACTCTGCCAAAAGATCGGGAAAAAAGCCCCTAACGTTCAGTTGCCTCTCTTTTTAAACGTTTAGAGCAACTACCCAACTGCTTAAGCACACCTAATAAATTATACACTACAGCTATTTGGCAGTTGCAGTTTAAACAATGCAAGTCAGTTTGGAAATTAGACAATTTTAACTTTCTTTTTAAAATTTCATTTATGATAGAAAAATCAGTGAGATAAGAGATCTCCCATACGGTTTTACTTTTTTTTGGGGGGGGGGGGGGGGGAGGGGGGCGGTGGGGAATATCAAATCCCCGGTGCTGCAATACATCAGGCTACCAAAAAGGACTGGCAGGTTTGCTAACGCTGTTGGCCGTACCCAAGCGTGCGGAGGAACGCGTCTTTACGATCTCTCGACCGTTACACCCGAGAACCAAAGATCAGCCGTACGTCGACTATTGGAAGATGTGCTGCGCTTGGGTCCTTGCAAGGAAATCAACTTAACTCCTTTTTTTTTTCCAGAGAGAGTGAAAAGTCTCCTTGCGGATGACTTCTACTGCCAAGCACGTCATCTCTGAAGATCCATTCTGATGGGAAGTTTGTAAAAGGCAACTCCTTTGAATGAAAAAGATTTCCATTCTGGAAAATCTCTTTCCAACCGAAGTCAAAATTACGCGCTGCAGGTTAGGAAAAAGGACATTAGAGAATCAGTAACTCACCGAAAACACATCAGGACTCTCTGTCGCTAGTTACGAGGCTGCTACCGCTTCTCGGGAAAGCCTGGAAAACACACCGAAGCGACGCCGATTTGTCCCGTGTTGTCCACGCCTCTTCTTTGACCTTGATTGCTTTTAGCACAGATGCTAGTATCTCAGTAAGGTTTTCGAGTGCTCCTGTAAGGTACTTTAAACACTGACTGAAAAAGCATAAAGCTTTTATCGTGAAAACAAAGCCTGTTTCTCCCGAACATCCCAACTCTTACAAACGGTTCCTTTCCTCTTCTAGTCCAACATTATTTTCACAGCACCCTTTAATAGCAAGCGCACAGAAACAGAAGACTCTGCTTTCAGGAAGAGAAAATAGACGAAGGAAAGCAAGCCTTGAATAGGCGTACCACGCTCCAGAACAGACCTTTATTTTTAGTATTTGTGTTAAAATATTTCATGTTAAAAAAATCAGATAGAAGGAGAGTTGCCACATTCTTCGTGTTAACTGTAAAGTCCACACTACAAGCACCTTAGGAAAAATGCAGACACATATCACAGGCATACCTTGTACCTGCAGACCACTATGGATCCTTTCCATCCGTCTCGTACTTTCACAGCAGTTGACATTCTGCTGAGAGGAAAGGCAAAAAAAAAAAAAAAAAGTTTAGCACAAAGCTTCCTTTTCTGTGAAGACTACAACTGAGTGGAGGAGAAAGTATTTTGCATCATCTTTGGTGCAGTTGTTGAGACAGGCCACTAGAGCTTATGCATGTTTTAGACAACCGTGCCTTTTTTTTTGGCTCATCGGCAGCTTTAGTTTCGCTAGAACTCACTTGCCTAGAGACACGCAGGTGACAGGCACAGACACCTATGTACGTTTTCTCAAGCCTAAGTAGAGCCACGATTTCCTCACCCGATACGTCCCAAGTTGAGTATTTTTGTTAAAGAGTACGGCAACCCGTCTGTCCTCGCGAACTCGCTGCAAAAGAGGAATCCTTTTTTCCAGGCCGTTTCTCCAAACGGTCGAGATCTTTGAAAACTGCAGTTGTGCCACCAAACCTGCTCAGGGTCCCTCCCAACCTTCGACCATCGTTAGATTTAACAGGCACACACTCTATTCCGTCTTCCAACAGCAAAAATACATAACGCCCCCAGACCCCTAGCGCAACCCTACGGACGTTCACACACACCTCGCTGTTTTGATGAGGAGCCACTGAGCACCCCTGCGAGCACAGCGGGATCATGCGCAAGACCAGTGTCCTGGTTTCGGCTGGGATAGAGTTAATTCTCTTCCTGGTAACTGGTATAGCGCTGTGTTTTAGATTTAGGACGAGAAAAACGTGGATAACACGCTGATGTTTTAGTTGTGGCTAAGTAGCGCTTACGCTAGTCGGGGACTTTTCAGCTTCTCATGCCCTGCCAGCGAGAAGCTGGGAGGGACCTTAGCCAGGACAGATGACCCAAACCGGCCAAAGGGACAGTCCATACCATATGACGTCACGCTCAGTACATAAGCTGGGGGAGTTGGCCGGGCGGCGGCGACTGCCGCTCGGGGACCGGCTGGGCATCAGTCGGCGGGCGGTGAGCAATCGCATTGTGCGTCGCTTATTTTGTATATTCTTTTATCGTTACGATTGTTTCCCCTTCCTGTTCTGTCCCATTAAACTGTCTTTACCTCACCCCACGAACTTCACTTTTTTTTCCGATTCTCTCCCCCACCCCACTTTGGGGGCAGGGGGAGCGAGCGAGCAGCTGCGTGGTGTTTAGCTGCCTGCCGGGTTAAACCACAACAACCAGCTTCACCTACGCCGATTTCAGCGAATGCAGCTTCTGAAGCTTTAAACTGAAAACCGTATCTTGACACTTTGCCGCAGCAGAAACGATCCATAACTAGAACTCTACAAAAACGCAGTAACGCACATTGCAAACCCACAGCAGCGACAGCTTCAGAAATATTTCTACCGGGAACAAGGGAGAAAAACAATACAGTTTCATCTCACGCACAGGAAAGCAGCAGGCAGAGAAAAGGGTCGGCATTCGTAGCCCTTGCAGAACGCAGGCATTCTCCTTCCATTCCTAAACCCGCCTCTTAGGTCGAAATATCACAACACTACTACGGCAATATCGAGAGCAGGGAACAGCAGCCCTGCCGCTGGATGTGCTACTGACTGATGCTATTTACGTAGCAGGACACCTAGACAGAGGGGCACGTTTTTCCACACACAACCCTGAACTTCCTGAAAATTTATGTTTACCAAAACGAGCCATTTGGAACACATTGCCAAACAACGTTTGGCAATAAAACTTTGATGTGTTTGACACACACAAATTTGTGGTAACTCGCTACTTGCTTCCTGCTGTTGTTGTTCTTCCTTCAGAAATTCTACTTGTAGCCAAGTTATTCGCTACCGGTTCAAGCATTTACCTTCCAGGTATTACCAGCACATTTACACAGGCGAGGAACTAAATCGCTCTTCTAAAACTACCCGAGTGAAAATTACAGCCACGAAAGAGGAGTGACAGAGAAGAAAAGGAGAGGTCAGGCAGCAAGAGAGCTCTGCAGGCTGCCACCAGTCAACATCGCACTCTTTTAAAAAAAAAAAAAAAAAACACACAAACCAAAAAATAACACAAACACAAAAAGCCCACAAAAACCAACAACAAAACAAAACCTTGACGTTGTACCTTTTTTTTCTTTTAGAGCTCGTCCCTGTCTCAGCAGATTGTCTCGTCAGAGCATGAAATGCAGGTGATCCGTATCCCGATGACATCTGCACGCGATGAACACGTGTTCAGAAATAGTCCAGATCTGTAAGACCGGTGTCATTTGTGTGGTTTTAATAATCATAACTCCGTTTTATTGACCGATGCATTTGCGAGGAAACTAAGTAACTTTTAAACGTAGCCTCTCCTTGGGGAGAAAAATGCGTTAGGGAGTGAAAAAAATGATGATTCAGAGCTCCCAACCATGACGGAGCAGCGGGGAAATTAACGAAAGTGAAGGCCAACAGCAGCAACACGAAGCGACATTTGGCTTTAATTCTGATCACGTACTTAAGCGGCTCGCCAAGCCTATGCCTCGAGCCTATGAACGACTAGCCCTTTTTCGGAAGGACCAACTTTTTTCCTTAAAAGTCCTAGACTGAAGACTCCACTGAACAGAACGTGGATTGAGCCACAGGACAACGTGCCATCAACACTCTCAGGAAAAAAAAAATCAAGTAAAAATCAAGTTTAAATATCAGTTTCCATCGTGTCTCATTCATTCCGTTTCTAGTGATACCTGGGTGCTCAAAAATTCACTCTCCTGACACCACGTAGTACTACAAATTGAGTTACGCCTATAAAAATAAAAGGCTATTTCCAACCTGCCCATAAAATCAGTATGAACAAACAGAAGAGAAACACTTGAACTTAAAGAAGGACACAGGCAGCTCTTAATTTTTCACAGATGAAAGCTCATTCTTTTCCCTGAAAGGAAAACACTCGTAACTACCCAGGGTTAGTTACGCTAACGAGGGTACGTAGGCACGCTCTGTTCACGGCAATTGTTCATCAGCTTTTCTGCACCGGCAGCAAATTTGCCTTTTCCCTGGGTTTTACGTGGAGCATCTGCAGCGACCTTGGACGCGCCAATGTTTCTCCCGGCTCCCCCGGCCCCACACGTGCCATTACCTGAGCAGCAAGCGGCGTCAGCCACGCAGGATTTTCTTCACGTGACGCGGAAGGTGACGCTGGGAAAAGAGCAGGCACAAAATGAACCTGTTTGTCACACCCAGCCAAAGGTGAAAACCCAGGGAAGGATTCTGCCGTGCGGGGCCAGGCTGTGCACCCCGGGAGCTCCAGCCGGCCGGTTTCGCTCCCCTTTGCCGGGTACCGGGGAGACACCGCCGCCTCGTACTGCCGCCTGCCCCCCGGGGAGAGCCGGGGGACCCCCACCTCACTTCAGCCCTCGGGAACGGGTCCGGGAGAGACCCTCCACGCAAAGAGAGCGGATCCACACGTGGCGTGGATTTAATCCCCGAGGGAAGAGGCCGGGCTCCCCGCTGGCAGAAGGACAACTCGCCTCCCTGCCGCTCGGAGCGCCTTGCCGGGGACAGCCCTGCCTGCGCCTGGCTGCTCTTCAGCCGTGCTGGGAGTGCAGTCTGGCCGACGGATGCTCCAGCAAACAGACACTGCAGCGAATCGCAGCTCCCGCTCGTTACAGCTGCTGGTAATTTTGCCTCTGGCTAAGGCATGCCCCAGACAGCGGACACCCCGTCTCGTTCCAGCTCCTGCTTGCGACGGTTCTGGCTAATTGAAGCTCCAGCTCTGCACCGTTGATTTCAGCTCCTTCTCCTTACAAGCTCCAGCTATTTGCAACAGCCTGGGCTTTTGACAAGGTCCTAAACCAACCGCCGTCAAAACTCGACTATTAGGATTAAATATCATAGTTGGACATTGTATAAACATTAATTAGTTTGTACGACTAATCAGTTAATAACTATTCGAAGCAGTCGACAAGCACGAGCTGGACTCGAAGAGGGCGTGCGGGGTCTGAAAAGCAGAGACCACCTCTTCCCCCCAGAGACCACCGCAGACGTTGAGTTGGGCCTGGTGCGTGCCGGCCTCCCGCACTTCGGGGTCCAGCAGGACCAGAGCCCCTCCCCCCGGGGAGGGTCCACGCACCCTGCCCACCCCCTGCTTTCCCCCGCAGCCCCCAATGCCCTCCCAGCCCCCCGCACAAACGGCCAAACCGGCTTCTGCTTTGGGCCCCCAAACCAGCTCACTTGGCACCCATTTCTGATCCCAAAAACCCAGCTGCTGCGCCTGTTCTCAAGGCCCAAAGATGCCCCCGGGGAGGGCAAGCGCTTGTGTGATGCTTCGGGCAGAAACGGGGCTGAAAGGTCCGATCCCGGTGCCGGGGGAGCAGAGGCGAGCTGGCTGGGACCAGCTTTTGCTCCTGGAACGACCCCAAGTCCCTGATCCGAGGGCTTCCCCTTGGGGCCCTGGGGTGGACCTGTCCCTCCCCTTCAAATGCTCCAGCAGTTTCGGGGGCAGAAGGCCGTTTCTAAGCCCTCTCTCCAGCAGCTCCTCCCTCGACTCGGCCCGTGAAGCCCCCAGACTCGAGCACCTCGCTGGGGCGGGCGGCCTCCGTTGCCTACAGGCTGCCCGTCTGCCTGCAGGGAGGGCTGGGGGGTGCCCGGCCCCACGGGGCGACAGTGGGGACTCGCAGGGAGGGTCTGTTTGCACACAGCGCCCACCCCGCCCCCCCGCCCCGGCCCCACTGCGCGGCCCCCCTAGGGCACGCAGCCCCGCCCCCCAGCCCCACTCCCCAGATGCTCACAGCCCCTCCTCCGCCTGGAGCCCCCCCAGCCCCCGTCCCCGGAGCCTGCAGGACCGCCCCCCCCCCCGCCACAGCCCCACTCCTCGGCTCCCCGGGCCCGCGGCCCCTCACACTCACGCTGCGCCGCCGCCTCGGTGCAGAGCCCGCCGCGCGCCCCGTTGAAATACCCTCCGCAGCCAATCAGCGCGCGGCTCCACCGGACCGCCCGCGCGGGGCACGCCGGGAGTTGTAGTCCCCGCCCCGGGACCGCGCATGCGCACGGCGCCTCGTGCAGCGCGGCTGCCTCTACATCGACACCCGTACAATGGAGGTGATCGTGCACCGACCCTGGTGCAACCCTTGTGCCCCCCCGTGCTCGCAGCCCCTCCCCGGTGTTTGCAAGCGCCTCCCAGCCCCAGGACCCCCGGTGCTCACAGCACCCGACCACACCATTTTCCAGCCCCGTGGGAGCCCCAAGCCCCACTCTCAAGCCCCGCCAGGACCCACAGCCCCACTCCCCAGCTCCTTGGGGGACTGCAGCCCCCGCCCCCAGCCCCACTCCCCAGCCCCCCTAGGACGAACAGCCCCCCCTCCCCGGCCCCCTCCGGGACGCACAGCCCCCCCCAGCCCCCCTCCCCGGCCCCCCCGGGACGCACAGCCCCCCCCCAGCCCCCCTCCGGGACGCACAGCCCCCCCCAGCCCCCCTCCCCGGCCCCCTCCGGGACGCACAGCCCCCCCCCCGGCCCCCTCCGGGACGCACAGCCCCCCCCCCCGGCCCCCCTCCCCGGCCCCCTCCGGGACGCACAGCCCCCCCCGGCCCCCCTCCCCGGCCCCCTCCGGGACGCACAGCCCCCCTCCTCAGTCCCCCGGGGGGTCCCCAGCCTCCCGCCAGCCCGCCGTGCCCGCGGCACCTCAGACTGCCGCCGCCGCCGCCGCCGCCGCCGCCGCCGCCGCCGCCGCCGCCGCCGCCGCCGCCGCCGCCGCCGCCGCCTGGGTGCAGAGCCCGCCGCGCGCCCCGTTGAAATATCCTCCGCAGCCAATCAGCGCGCGGCTCCTCCGGGCCGCCCGCGGGGGGCACGCCGGGAGTTGTAGTCCCCGCCCCGGAAGTGCGCATGCGCACGGCGCCTTGTGCACGGCGGGTGCCTGCGCAGGGACCTCCCTGCAACGGTGGGGATTGTGCAGGGACCTTTGCGCAGCGGGGGGTCGGTGTGTGGAGACGCCCATGCAATGGGGGGGGCAGTGCAGGAAGACCCTTATGCAATTGGTTGGTGTGCAGGGGACCCTCGTGCAATGGCGGGCAGGTGCACGGGGACCCTTGTGCGATGGTGGGGATTGTGCAGGACCCTCGTGTGACAGTGGTGGTTATTTTTCTCGGCAGTACCCTTGGGTTCGGGAGCAAAACAGCCGGTGCCTGAAACCACTGGGGTGTTTTGACCGCTGCTGAGCAGCCTCGAGGCCGCCTCCGGTTCCCACATGGCTCCCATGGTGCGCGTGGACCCTCCTGCAACGGGTGCAGGTGTGCAAGGAGGGTGATCCGGGGTAGGGGTCCCTCTCTGGAGGCACCCAGCTCGAGCTGGCACCTAAGAACTAATCAAGGAGTAATGAGGAACCTTCTCTTGCACCTGACGTTAACCAGCGGGATCCCAGGGTCAGACCCTGTTACGGTGATTGGACCCTGGGGAGGTGGCAGAGGGTGCCCTAGACAGGTTGGGGGGGTTCCCTGGGGAGGACGGGAGCCCCCACCCCCCTGATTGTGGGCACTCCCCCCAAGGAGCAGAGCATGGTGCAAGACTTTAGGGAGGATGAGGGCTAGCAGGACCCCGAGATGGCAGTGCCGGCTCTTCCCAGTGTCTCCCCAGTGCCGGAGGGGGGGGGTGTGTGTGTGTCTCATGACCATGGGGATGGGGGGGGGGGCGGCCTCAGGATGGGGCAGGGGGGGAATCCTGGGGTCCGGGAGGGACCCTGGGAGTGGGGTAGGTAGGGGGACATTGGGGGACAGAGGTGTTTCTCGGGAGATTGAGGACACCATGTGGGGAGTTGAGACTGGGAGGGATGACCCTGGGGAGGTGGGGGGCACCGCGGGGAGAAGGGATCCCACCCCCGACACCTGCAGCCACCCCCAGGGGCAGCTGGGACCCCGACCCACTGGGGGACCAGGATGGGAACGATGGGGACTCACTCATGGATACTGCACAGGTAATAACATAGTTCATGCTGCACCCTGTTGTAGGGTCTCTGGGGTGCCCTGGGCCCTGGGCGCCGAGTCCCCATGACAGCCGGCCCTTCCCGGGGGTCCCCAGGCTGCCGGGCTCCTCTGGCCCCAGCCGGCGGGAGCTGTGTCCTCCCAGCCGCTGGCCACGCAATGGCAGCACCGACCCACGGCCACGCGGAGACAGGGCTGGGGACAGGGCCGGGGTTGCCTGCGCTCCACCTGGGTCTGCAGGGCTCGGGCAGGGGGGACCCGGCATCCTGCAGCTCCGCTCCCACCCTGGGGACCCCAGACACCCCCGGGGGTGCGTCGCTGTCCCTGTCGCTGGTGGCAACCGGCATGGGGGGAAGGTGACAGTGAGGGTCCCCGCCAGTGGCCCGGAGTTCGTCACCGCTGGGGGGACAGGGGACAAGCAGGGCCAGCACCGAGGAGCGACGGCAGCACAGCCTACTCTCTGGGGGTCCCCACCCCCTGTCCCCAGGGGTCCCCTCCGTCCCCGTGGTTTATTGGGGGAACACAGAGCCCAACGACCAGCCGCAGGGACAGGGGACGGGGAGCTGCCCCAGGGATGGGGACAGCACCGGGACACGCCGATACTCTTGGGGGTGCTGGCATGCGGGGGGGGGGCACCCTAACCATTGCCGCCCGGGATGACGAATGCACCGGGATGAGGGAGGCACCGGGATGGGGACGGCGCATGGAGGGGCCAGAGCCGGCGCGCGAACGCCGGGCTGCAGGACCACGCTTCGGCTTCGGGGCGGCAGCAGCGAAGGCGGCGGCGGCGGCGGCGCTGCTGAGCACCTGAGCGGTGCCGGCGCTGCAGTACCGCGATTCGGCCACGGGGCGGCAGCAGCGAGCAGCCGCCGGGCGGCGCGTGCACGGGGGCGGCACCGGCGCTGCAGGCCCGCGCTTTGCAGGCCCAGCGCCCGCCGGCACCGCGCACGTGGGGCGGCAGCGGCGTTTCCTTACCGGAACGAACCAACGAACGCGGCGGCATCACCCCCCAGGCACCACAGTACGGCATTGCCGTTACCGGCGGACGGCAGCGCGGAGAAAGGGGGCGCCACCGCGCATGCGCGGCTCAAGAGCTGCAGTACCCAGTTTTGGTCGCTCGGTGGCAGCAGCGAGCAAAGGAGAGCGCGCCACTGCGCATGCGCGGCTGAAGCACTGCAGTACCGAATTCTGGTCGCTCGGTGGCAGCAGCGAGCAAAGAAAGGCGCGCCACTGCGCATGCGCGGCTCAAGAGCTGCAGTACCGAATTCTGGTCGCTCGGTGGCAGCAGCGAGCAAAGGAGAGCGCGCCACCGCGCATGCGCCGCTCAAGAGCCGCAGTACCCAGCTTTGGTCGCTCGGTGGCAGCAGCGAGCAAAGGAGAGCGCGCCACTGCGCATGCGCAGCTGAAGAGCTGCAGTACCGGATTCTGGTCGCTCGGTGGCAGCAGCGAGCAAAGGAGAGCGCGCCACCGCGCATGCGCCGCTCAAGAGCCGCAGTACCCAGCTTTGGTCGCTCGGTGGCAGCAGCGAGCAAAGGAGAGCGCGCCACTGCGCATGCGCAGCTGAAGAGCTGCAGTACCGGATTCTGGTCGCTCGGTGGCAGCAGCGAGCAAAGGAGAGCGCGCTACTGCGCATGCGCGGCTCAAGAGCTGCAGTACCCGGTTTTGGTCGCTCGGTGGCAGCGGCGAGCAAAGAAAGGCGCGACACTGCGCATGCGCGGCTCAAGAGCTGCAGTACCCAGCTTTGGTCGCTCGGTGGCAGCAGCGAGCAAAGGAAAGCGCGCCACCGCGCATGCGCGGCTCAAGAGCTGCAGTACCCAATTCCGCCCGCAGGGTGCCACCGTCGCCTCACCGGCCCTTTCCCCTTCTCTCCGCCCAGTTCGTACCATCGAAAGACGGTAACTGCTTACTGGCGGTACTGGGCTTAGATTTCCCTGCCCTTTTCCCACTCGCGGCCCGGGCACTAATCTTCATCGCCTCTGTACCAAAAAGCACCCGGTGGCTCCAGCATTTCAGTCCTTTCCCTTTGGCCGCTTTACAAGTCCCGTGGTGGTTTCTGCCCGTGCCCCCCAGCCCATTACCCGGGGAGGAGAAGCAGCACGGGGAACCTGTGGAACAGGTTTCTTTCTAACCCGGGGGAAGCCCCAGGGATCGCTGTCTCGGTCTGCAGGTGGCATCGGGGTTGTGGGAGTGACAGCGGCGACTCAACAGATGCTGGAGAGAGACTTAAAAAAAATAAGGCCACACGGGTGACACCCTGAGAGCAGGGGAGGGGCAGCTATGTCCATCAGGAAACCGCGCTTCTGAGCAGACCCGGTGCCAGCGGCTGACCTGCAAACCGGTGCCAGTGGCTGACCTGCAAACAACGAGCGATACGCTGGTGGTCCTGGGGCTGTGTTGCGGTGTTTGCAGCTTTCCTCGCCTCTGTGCTATCAGCACTCTGCTCTCCTCACCCTGCACACGCGCAGGGCTTGCCACTTGGAGGAGAGACACTGCACGACGTCACTTACCACCCTGCCCTCCAGCGTGCAAAGGAATTAGAAATGAGGCAGGGAAAGCCAAGAGGCCTGCTGGTGTATTAGGCGTCCTCAGCAGTTGACCGTAGAGCCCGGCAGGTTCCATCCTTGCTCTGTGCTTTTGTAGCTTGAACCCCCGATTGTTTTGCCATCGAGACTGCAAGGCGAGGAATACGCCTCTACTTGAACAAGCAAGACCCCTGCCAAATAGCTGAGCTGTGCGCAGTGATAGGCGGCTGCCTGTGACCGACACCTTTTTCTGCTAACACCAGAGCACGCTTCCCTTGTGAAGAGCCATCGGCAGTACAGAACGGACCTGAGCTCTCCTTGCACCGGCTCCCCAGAGAACGGCGTCTCAGTTCGACTGAAGCGTGCAGCAGCCTGTCGTCATCCCAGCCCCTCGCCCTCGAGCAAGCGGCTGCCTGTAGCAGCGGCAGAACCGCTGCTGCGCAGAGGGGAAAGGAACGGCTTGGCGTCAAGCTCTGCGGGCTGCCTGTGGCCCCTGCGGAGCCGACGACCTCGGCAGCCCATACAAAGGGCGAAGCTAGCAGCCTGAGAAGGAGTCACAGGGTGCTGCAGCTCCTGCCACAACCCTCCTTCCCAGCCTGCTGCTGGAGCACAAGGCACTTGAAAGCAGCAGGAAAGAACAAGGAGGGCAAGATGGCAGGAATAACACGGAGAGCCTAAAGCGTTTAGCCAGCAGGGCTTGCAACTCACCTTGTGCCGTGGTTGAATCCCAGCTGGCAACTCAGCACCACACAACCGCTCACTCGCTCCCCCCTCAGTGGGAGGGGGGAGAGAATTGGAAGGGCAAAAGTGAAAAAACTCCACTTGTAAGGAAAAGGGAGGAAAAAACCCCCAAACAACAGAGAGAAAAACCCCAGACAGACAAGCGGTACAAATGAAAACAACGGCTCACCGCCAACCGCCCGATGCCCAGCCGGCCGCAGCCCAGCAGCGGCCCCCCCGCCAACCGCCCCCCGAGTTTTATTTCCTGACGTCACAGGGCCTGGAACATCCCCTGGGTCCGCCGGGGTCAGCTCTCCCAGCGGTGCCCCCTCCCAGGCCCTCGCGCACCCCCAGCCCGCTCGCCGGCAGGGCGGGGCGAGGAGCAGCACAGCCCCCGGCGCGGTGCAAGCGCTGCGCAGCGGGAACTCACGCAGCCCCGCGTCACCGACGCCGTTTGCAGCACAAACCCAAAACGCAGGAGGAGGGAGAGCGGGGTGGGAGTGGGGGGCGGGGGAGCGGGAGGGGGGTGCCAGAGTTTGGGCGGGGGGCAACGGGCAGGTTGGCGGGGCAGGCAGCACCCCAGGGGTCCGGGGCAGAGGGGTTACGGGGAGGCAGTGCGGAACACGGGGGGTGGGAGGAGGGAGAGGAGAGAGGAGGGCAGTGCGGGCACGAGGTAGGAGGGCAGGGGATACGGGGGGCGCGTCGCGGGGAAAACCTCGCACGGGAAAGGCGGGGCGGACACCGGGAGGGGCGGGGGGGGACATGCGTGGGGGTGACCTACGCCAGGGGGTCCACCCGGGACCACCCACAGCAGAAAACTCGCCTGGGATGACCCGCAACAGATAATCCGTTCCCGATGACTGACCCTCGCTGGATAACCACGAGCGATGCCCCTCAAGTGGCTGGTGTTTCACCCCAAATCTTCCCCAAATCGGGGGGTTTTTTGCTTTTCCATAATATCAAAATTGGGGTTTTTTCCTTTTCCAAAACATTCCACCATTTGGAGGTTTTTCAACGCCTTTTCACAACAAAAATTGGTGGTTTTTGCTTTTTCGTTTTGTGCGTGAAAATGGGGTTTTTTTTGCTTTCCGGCTGCCCAAATCCAGGCGGATTTGGCTTTCCCGGGAGCTCCAAGTTGGGTATTTTTCCCCCAAAATTGCGGGCTTTTTTTTCCCCACCCCTTGCAGGCCCCGAATTAGGGGTTTTGTGGTATTTTTAGGCCATGGCGGCAGGTCCCGCTCTGCGTGCGCAGCCCTGCAGGGGAAAGTCCCTGTTGGGGGAACTGGCCCCCAATCAGGATGGGAACAGGCGGAAAAGGAGAACAGGGAAGAGGCAGCTTTTGAAAGCGCTTTTGTATCTTCAATAGAGAGGTGTTTCGGGGCGGGGGGTGTGTGTGTGTGTGTGTGTGTGTGTGTGTGTGTGTCGAATTTTAAAATCCTTTCTGTAAACAGGGTTTCTTTGCATTTTAAAAACCTTATTATCAGAGACATTTACACTTAATGTATTTACACATATCTCTCTATATATATTTAGTGAATATATTTATGTTTCACTTATACCCCCCTATTTCCCACTTCTTATATATAATACCTGCTCAGACTATGGATCTGTTGACTTACATATTTTGAACACTTAAATGTCTTTATAGACTTCTCTATTTACACTTACATATATTTACACCTATATCTTTATAGACTTAGGTTTTAGACTTAGATGTCTATTTACACTTGTACATAATCTCTTAGATTACATATAATGTCTATGTAGACTCTCTATGTAACACGTAGTAAGTGTAGATAGCGGTATCTATTCAGACCTTTTTCTATTTTAAATTCCTTCATGTATAAAATGTATCATCCTTTTTGCATTTGGAAGTTCTTTATTTTTTGATTTATAGAGACGTGAGTTATTTTTGTATCTTAAAACCCTATATACATCTTTCGAATTTTTTTATACTCTAAAATCCTTTATATAATAGGGCAGATATAGGTCCTTATTTTGAAATCCTTTTGTACGTATAAATTAATATTATTTTTCAATATATGTAACAAGGAGAGATTTTTTTCTATTTCGAGGCCTCACAGATATATTTACAGTTTTTAAAAATTTTTGAAACCCCCCCCATGAATTTTCAGGCAATTTGGGCTGTGACCCCCTTTGGGGGGGGGGGAGGGGGGGACACGGACCCCCATGACCCCCCATTCCCCACTCACCTGCTCCTCCACGGCATCATCACCCCCGTGGTGATGCTGGGGTGCCCCAAATGACATCATCACCCCTCCAGGCCCCCCAACCCCCCCTTTTTATTCACCCCCCCAAAAAGACACAAAACGAGGGAAACGGCCCCAACCGGCAGCTCGTTACTTTAATAATGCCGTTTACGTATGTACGCACGCACCCCCGCCAAAAAGGGGGGCTCTGCTAGAAAGATAAAGGAGGGGCGGCCCCCCCAAACGCTTGCAGCCCCCCCCAGCCCCCGTCCCGCAGGCTGCCAGCCGGCCCCTCACCCTCAGCACGCCCAACGACCGGCAGGCAAACCTGGGCCGGGGGTCTCTCCTGAGCACCACGGGACGCTTACAGCGCGGCATCTGAAAAACAAAAATCCCAACGGATATTTCAGCACGTTAAAAAAACAGCACCGAAGGCAGCAGAGGAATTCGGTCAGGGCAAGGGAGAGGGTAGCAGTCGAGCTAAAGGAGGGTGCCAGGCAAACGGGTCAGCTCGAAATACAACGCCGCCTTTAAAAGCTCGAGCGATTCGAACGCTTAAAATCAGCGTGAAGACTAATTGACACGATTCTGAACACGTTCTTCGCAGAGAAGTAAACGCTCTCGCTGGTGTCGGAAAACGCCTCGTCCCTTCCTTACAGCACCGCTGCCGGGAGATAACCCCGTGAGGCTGCAGGACAAGGGCGCGCCGTAATCAGCAACTACGCTCACGGATCCACCGCCGCAGCTCCAGCCCTTGCGCTGCTGCTGCTGCTGCTGCGCATCTCGCTCGCTTGGCCGATAAAGCTGAAAGTGAAGCGTAAAACTTTGAAGAGTAAAATGAAAAAGAAAGAACAAATCTCAGCAATTCATTTTATGCTAAAAAGGCGTGCGCACGCTTACATACGTACAATGAGAACACTCGTACTATAAAAATATTTGATTTTCCTTTTGCGTTCATTGAAATTGCGTAGCTGTGAATTCATACCGTTAAATTATCTACCTCCAAGCTACACAGCTATCGTTTGACCAGGGGTTTTGCGTGTGTGACATGACTAGGAGGGACGCCTGGCCAGCTGCGCCGAGACCGATGCTACCGAACTGCCGGGGAAACGCGCCGTCGAAAGCGAGACAGAAATAAAGTGCTTCAGAGCACTCTGCCAAAAGATCGGGAAAAAAGCCCCTAACGTTCAGTTGCCTCTCTTTTTAAACGTTTAGAGCAACTACCCAACTGCTTAAGCACACCTAATAAATTATACACTACAGCTATTTGGCAGCTGCAGTTTAAACAATGCAAGTCAGTTTGGAAATTAGACAATTTTAACTTTCTTTTTAAAATTTCATTTATGATAGAAAAATCAGTGAGATAAGAGATCTCCCATACAGTTTTACTTTTTTTGGGGGGGGGGGGGTGGGGGGGGAGGGAGGGGCAGGCGGTGGGGAATATCAAATCCCCGGTGCTGCAATACATCAGGCTACCAAAAAGGACTGGCAGGTTTGCTAACGCTGTTGGCTGTACCCAAGCGTGCGGAGGAACGCGTCTTTACGATCTCTCGACTGTTACACCCGAGAACCAAAGATCAGCCGTACATCGACTATTGGAAGATGTGCTGCGCTTGGGTCCTTGCAAGGAAATCGATTTAACTCCTTTTTTTTTTCCAGAGAGAGTGAAAAGTCAAAATTACGCGCTGCAGGTTAGGAAAAAGGACATTAGAGAATCAGTAACTCACCGAAAACACATCAGGACTCTCTGTCGCTAGTTACGAGGCTGCTACCGCTTCTCGGGAAAGCCTGGAAAACACACCGAAGCGACGCCGATTTGTCCCGTGTTGTCCACGCCTCTTCTTTGACCTTGATTGCTTTTAGCACAGATGCCAGTATCTCAGTAAGGTTTTCGAGTGCTCCTGTAAGGTATTTTAAACACTGACTGACTGAAAAAGCATAAAGCTTTTATCGTGAAAACAAAGCCTGTTTCTCCCGAACGTCCGAACTCTTACAAACGGTTCCTTTCCTCTTCTAGTCCAACATTATTTTCACAGCACCCTTTAATAGCAAGCGCACAGAAACAGAAGACTCTGCTTTCAGGAAGAGAAAATAGACGAAGGAAAGCAAGCCTTGAATAGGCGTACCACGCTCCAGAACAGACCTTTATTTTTAGTATTTGTGTTAAAATATTTCATGTTAAAAAATCAGATAGAAGGAGAGCTGCCACATTCTTCGTGTTGACTGTAAAGTCCACGCTACAAGCACCTTAGGAAAAATGCAGACACATATCACAGGCATACCTTGTACTTGCAGACCACTATGGATCCTTTCCATCCGTCTCGTACTTTCACGGCAGTTGACATTCTGCTGAGAGGAAAGGCAAAAAAAAAACCAAAAAAAAACGTTTAGCACAAAGCTTCCTTTTCTGTGAAGACTACAACTGAGTGGAGGAGAAAGTATTTTGCATCATCTTTGGTGCAGTTGTTGAGACAGGCCTCTAGAGCTTATGCATGTTTTAGACAACCGTGCCTTTTCTTTTGGCTCATCGGCAGCTTTAGTTTCGCTAGAACTCACTTGCCTAGAGACGCGCAGGTGACAGGCACAGACACCTACGTACGTTTTCTCAAGCCTAAGTAGAGCCGCGATTTCCTCACCCGATACGTCCCAAGTTGAGTATTTTTGTTAAAGAGTACGGCAACCCGTCTGTCCTCGCGAACTCGCTGCAAAAGAGGAATCCTTTTTTCCAGGCCGTTTCTCCAAACGGTCGAGATCTTTGAAAACTGCAGTTGTGCCACCAAACCTGCTCAGGGTCCCTCCCAACCTTCGACCATCGTTAGATTTAACAGGCACACGCTCTATTCCGTCTTCCAACAGCAAAAATACATAACGCCCCCAGACCCCTAGCGCAACCCTACGGACGTCCACACACACCTCGCTGTTTTGATGAGGAGCCACTGAGCACCCCTGCGAGCACAGCGGGATCATGCGCAAGACCAGTGTCCTGGTTTCGGCTGGGATAGAGTTAATTCTCTTCCCGGTAACTGGTATAGCGCTGTGTTTTAGATTTAGGACGAGAAAAACATGGATAACACGCTGATGTTTTAGTTGTGGCTAAGTAGCGCTTACGCTAGTCGGGGACTTTTCAGCTTCTCATGCCCTGCCAGCGAGAAGCTGGGAGGGACCTTAGCCAGGACAGATGACCCAAACCGGCCAAAGGGACAGTCCGTACCATATGACGTCACGCTCAGTACATAAGCTGGGGGAGTTGGCCGGGCGGCGGCGACTGCCGCTCGGGGACCGGCTGGGCATCAGTCGGCGGGCGGTGAGCAATCGCATTGTGCGTCGCTTATTTTGTATATTCTTTTATCGTTACGATTGTTTCCCCTTCCTGTTCTGTCCCATTAAACTGTCTTTACCTCACCCCACGAACTTCACTTTTTTTTCCGATTCTCTCCCCCACCCCACTTTGGGGGCAGGGGGAGCAAGCGAGCAGCTGCGTGGTGTTTAGCTGCCTGCCGGGTTAAACCACAACAACCAGCTTCACCTACGCCGATTTCAGCGAATGCAGCTTCTGAAGCTTTAAACTGAAAACCGTATCTTGACACTTTGCCGCGGCAGAAACGATCCGTAACTAGAACTCTACAAAAACGCAGTAACGCACATTGCAAACCCACAGCAGCGACAGCTTCAGAAATATTTCTACCGGGAACAAGGGAGAAAAACAATACAGTTTCATCTCACGCACAGGAAAGCAGCAGGCAGAGAAAAGGGTCGGCATTCGTAGCCCTTGCAGAACACAGGCATTCTCCTTCCATTCCTAAACCCGCCTCTTAGGTCGAAATATCACAACACTACTACGGCAATATCGAGAGCAGGGAACAGCAGCCCTGCCGCTGGATGTGCTACTGACTGATGCTATTTACGTAGCAGGACACCTAGACAGAGCGGCACGTTTTTCCACACACAACCCTGAACTTCCTGAAAATTTAAGTTTACCAAAACGAGCCATTTGGAACACATTGCCAAACAATGTTTGGCAATAAAACTTTGATGTGTTTGACACACACAAATTTGGGGTAACTCGCTACTTGCTTCCTGCTGTTGTTGTTCTTCCTTCAGAAATTCTACTTGTAGCCAAGTTATTCGCTACCGGTTCAAGCATTTACCTTCCAGGTATTACCAGCACATCTACACAGGCGAGGAACTAAATCGCTCTTCTAAAACTACCCGAGTGAAAATTACAGCCACGAAAGAGGAGTGACAGGGAAGAAAAGGAGAGGTCAGGCAGCAAGAGAGCTCTGCAGGCTGCCACCAGTCAACATCGCACTCTTTTAAAAAAAAAAAAAAACACAAACCAAAAAATAACACAAACACAAAAAGCCCACAAAAACCAACAACAAAACAAAACCTTGACGTTGTACCTTTTTTTTCTTTTGGAGCTCGTCCCTGTCTCAGCAAATTGTCTCATCAGAGCATGAAATGCAGGTGATCCGTATCCCGATGACATCTGCACGCGATGAACACGTGTTCAGAAATAGTCCAGATCTGTAAGACCGGTGTCATTTGTGTGGTTTTAATAATCGTAACTCCGTTTTATTGACCGATGCATTTGCGAGGAAACTAAGTAACTTTTAAACGTAGCCTCTCCTTGGGGAGAAAAATGCGTTAGGGAGTGAAAAAAATGATGATTCAGAGCTCCCAACCATGACGGAGCAGCGGGGAAATTAACGAAAGTGAAGGCCAACAGCAGCAACACGAAGCGACATTTGGCTTTAATTCTGATCACGTACTTAAGCGGCTCGCCAAGTCTATGCCTCGAGCCTATGAATGACTAGCCCTTTTTCGGAAGGACCAACTTTTTTCCTTAAAAGTCCTAGACTGAAGACTCCACTGAACAGAACGTGGATTGAGCCACAGGACAACGTGCCGTCAACACTCTCAGGAAAAAAAAAATATCAAGTAAAAATCAAGTTTAAATATCAGTTTCCATCGTGTCTCATTCATTCCGTTTCTAGTGATACCTGGGTGCTCCAAAATTCACTCTCCTGACACCACGTAGTACTACAAATTGAGTTATGCCTATAAAAATAAAAGGCTATTTCCAACCTGCCCATAAAATCAGTATGAACAAACAGAAGAGAAACACTTGAACTTAAAGAAGGACACAGGCAGCTCTTAATTTTTCGTAGATGAAAGCTCATTCTTTTCCCTGAAAGGAAAACACTCGTAACTACCCAGGGTTAGTTACGCTAACGAGGGTACGTAGGCACGCTCTGTTCACGGCAATTGTTCATCAGCTTTTCTGCACCAGCAGCAAATTTGCCTTTTCCCTGGGTTTGACGGGGAGCACCTGCAGCGACCTTGGACACGCCAATGTTTCTCCCAGCTCCCCCGGCCCCACATGTCCCATCACCTGAGCAGCAAGCGGCGTCAACCACGCAGGATTTTCTTCACGTGACGCAGAAGGTGACGCTGGGAAAAGAGGAGGCACAAAATGAACCTGTTTGTCACACCCAGCCAACGGCGAAAACCCAGGGAAGGATTCTGCCGTGCGGGGCCGGGCTGTGCACCCCGGGAGCTCCAGCCGGCCGGTTTCGCTCCCCTTTGCCGGGTACCGGGGAGACACCGCCGCCTCGTGCTGCCGCCTGCCCCCCGGGGGACCTCGCTTCAGCCCTCGGGAACGGGACCGGGAGAGACCCTCCACGCAAAGAGAGCGGATCCACGCGTGGCGTGGATTTAATCCCCGAGGGAAGAGGCCGGGCTCCCCGCTAGCAGAAGGACAACTCGCCTCCCTGCCGCTCGGAGCGCCTTGCCGGGGACAGCCCTGCCTGCGCCTGGCTGCTCTTCAGCCGTGCCGGGAGTGCAGTCTGGCCGACGGATGCTCCGGCAAACAGACACTGCAGCGAATCGCAGCTCCCGCTCGTTACAGCTGCTGGTAATTTTGCCCCTGGCTAAGGCATGCCCCAGACAGCGGACACCCCGTCTCGTTCCAGCTCCTGCTTGCGACGGTTCTGGCTAATTGAAGCTCCAGCTCTGCACCGTTGATTTCAGCTCCTTCTCCTTACAAGCTCCAGCTATTTGCAACAGCCTGGGCTTTTGACAAGGTCGTAAACCAATCGCCGTCAAAACTCGACTATTAGGATTAAATATCATAGTTGGACATTGTATAAACATTAATTAGTTTGTACGACTAATTAGTTAATAACTATTCGAAGCAGTCAACAAGCAAGAGCTGGACTCGAAGAGGGCGTGCGGGGTCTGAAAAGCAGAGACCACCTCTTCCCCCCAGAGACCACCGCAGACGTTGAGTTGGGCCTGGTGCGTGCCGGCCTCCCGCACTTCGGGGTCCAGCAGGACCAGAGCCCCTCCCCCCGGGGAGGGTCCACGCACCCTGCCCACCCCCTGCTTTCCCCCGCAGCCCCCAATGCCCTCCCAGCCCCCCGCACAAACGGCCAAACCGGCTTCTGCTTTGGGCCCCCAAACCAGCTCACTTGGCACCCATTTCTGAGCCCAAAAACCCAGCTGCTGCGCCTGTTCTCAAGGCCCAAAGATGCCCCCGGGGAGGGCAAGCGCTTGTGTGATGCTTCGGGCAGAAACAGGACTGAAAGGTCCGATCCCGGTGCCGGGGGAGCAGAGGCGAGCTGGCTGGGACCAGCTTTTGCTCCTAGAACGACCCCAAGTCCCTGCTCCGAGGGCTTCCCCTTGGGGCCCTGGGGTGGACCTGTCCCTCCCCTTCAAATGCTCCAGCAGTTTCGGGGGCAGAAGGCCGTTTCTAAGCCCTCTCTCCAGCAGCTCCTCCCCCTCGACTCGGCCCGTGAAGCCCCCAGGCTCGAGCACCTCGCTGGGGCGGGCGGCCTCCATTGCCTACAGGCTGCCCGTCTGCCTGCAGGGAGGGCTGGGGGGTGCCCGGCCCCACGGGGCGACAGCGGGGACTCGCAGGGAGGGTCTGTTTGCACACAGCGCCCACCCCGCCCCCCCGCCCCGGCCCCACTGCGCGGCCCCCCTAGGGCACACAGCCCCGCCCCCCAGCCCCACTCCCCAGATGCTCACAGCCCCTCCTCCGCCTGGAGCCCCCCCAGCCCCCGTCCCCGGAGCCTGCAGGACCGCCCCCCCCCCCCGCCACAGCCCCACTCCTCGGCTCCCCGGGCCCGCGGCCCCTCACACTCACGCTGCGCCGCCGCCTCGGTGCAGAGCCCGCCGCGCGCCCCGTTGAAATACCCTCCGCAGCCAATCAGCGCGCGGCTCCACCGGACCGCCCGCGCGGGGCACGCCGGGAGTTGTAGTCCCCGCCCCGGGACCGCGCATGCGCACGGCGCCTCGTGCAGCCCGGCTGGCTGTACATCGACACCCGTACAATGGAGGTGATCATGCACCGACCCTGGTGCAACCCTTGTGCCCCCCCATGCTCGCAGCCCCTCCCCGGTGTTTGCAAGCGCCTCCCAGCCCCAGGACCCCCGGTGCTCACAGCACCCGACCACACCATTTTCCAGCCCCGTGGGAGCCCCAAGCCCCACTCTCAAGCCCCGCCAGGACCCACAGCCCCACTCCCCAGCTCCTTGGGGGACTGCAGCCCCCGCCCCCAGCCCCACTCCCCAGCCCCCCTAGGACGCACAGCCCCCCCTCCCCGGTCCCCTCCGGGACGCACAGCCCCCCCCAGCCCCACTCCCCGGCCCCCCCGGGACGCACAGCCCCCCCCAGCCCCCCTCCGGGACGCACAGCCCCCCCCAGCCCCCCTCCCCGGCCCCCTCCGGGACGCACAGCCCCCCCCCAGCCCCCCTCCGGGACGCACAGCCCCCCCCGGCCCCACTCCCCGGCCCCCTCCGGGACGCACAGCCCCCCCCCGGCCCCCCTCCCCGGCCCCCTCCGGGACGCACAGCCCCCCCCGGCCCCCCTCCCCGGCCCCCTCCGGGACGCACAGCCCCCCCCGGCCCCCCTCCCCGGCCCCCTCCGGGACGCACAGCCCCCCCCCCCCCGGCCCCCTCCGGGACGCACAGCCCCCCCCCGGCCCCCTCCGGGACGCACAGCCCCGCCCCCGGCCCCCCTCCCCGGCCCCCTCCGGGACGCACAGCCCCCCCCCCGCCCCCCTCCCCGGCCCCCTCCGGGACGCACAGCCCCCCCCGGCCCCCCTCCCCGGTCCCCCCGAGACGCACAGCCCCCCTCCTCAGTCCCCCGGGGGGTCCCCAGCCTCCCGCCAGCCCGCCGTGCCCGCGGCACCTCAGACTGCCGCCGCCGCCGCCGCCGCCGCCGCCGCCGCCGCCGCCGCCGCCGCCGCCGCCGCCGCCGCCGCCGCCGCCGCCGCCGCCGCCGCCGCCGCCGCCGCCGCCGCCGCCGCCGCCGCCTGGGTGCAGAGCCCGCCGCGCGCCCCGTTGAAATATCCTCCGCAGCCAATCAGCGCGCGGCTCCTCCGGGCCGCCCGCGGGGGGCACGCCGGGAGGTGTAGTCCCCGCCCCGGAAGTGCGCATGCGCACGGCGCCTTGTGCACTGCGGGTGCCTGCGCAGGGACCCCCCCTGCAACGGTGGGGATTGTGCAGGGACCTTTGCGCAGCGGGGGGTCGGTGTGTGGAGACGCCCATGCAATGGGGGGGGCAGTGCAGGAAGACCCTTATGCAATTGGTTGGTGTGCAGGGGACCCTCGTGCAATGGCGGGCAGGTGCACGGGGACCCTTGTGCGATGGTGGGGATTGTGCAGGACCCTCGTGTGACAGTGGTGGTTATTTTTCTCGGCAGTACCCTTGGGTTCGGGAGCAAAACAGCCGGTGCCTGAAACCACTGGGGTGTTTTGACCGCTGCTGAGCAGCCTCGAGGCCGCCTCCGGTTCCCACATGGCTCCCATGGTGCGCGTGGACCCTCCTGCAACGGGTGCAGGTGTGCAAGGAGGGTGATCCGGGGTAGGGGTCCCTCTCTGGAGGCACCCAGCTCGAGCTGGCACCTAAGAACTAATCAAGGAGTAATGAGGAACCTTCTCTTGCACCTGACGTTAACCAGCGGGATCCCAGGGTCAGACCCTGTTACGGTGATTGGACCCTGGGGAGGTGGCAGAGGGTGCCCTAGACAGGTTGGGGGGGTTCCCTGGGGAGGACGGGAGCCCCCACCCCCCTGATTGTGGGCACTCCCCCCAAGGAGCAGAGCATGGTGCAAGACTTTAGGGAGGATGAGGGCTAGCAGGACCCCGAGATGGCAGTGCCGGCTCTTCCCAGTGTCTCCCCAGTGCCGGAGGGGGGGGGGGGGTGTGTGTCTCATGACCATGGGGATGGGGGGGGGGGCGGCCTCAGGATGGGGCAGGGGGGGAATCCTGGGGTCCGGGAGGGACCCTGGGAGTGGGGTAGGTAGGGGGACAGGGGACAGAGGTGTTTCTCGGGAGATTGAGGACACCATGTGGGGAGTTGAGACTGGGAGGGATGACCCTGGGGAGGTGGGGGGCACCGCGGGGAGAAGGGATCCCACCCCCGACACCTGCAGCCACCCCCAGGGGCAGCTGGGACCCCGACCCACTGGGGGACCAGGATGGGAACGATGGGGACTCACTCATGGATACTGCACAGGTAATAAAATAGTTCATGCTGCACCCTGTTGTAGGGTCTCTGGGGTGCCCTGGGCCCTGGGCGCCGAGTCCCCATGACAGCCGGCCCTTCCCGGGGGTCCCCAGGCTGCCGGGCTCCTCTGGCCCCAGCCGGCGGGAGCTGTGTCCTCCCAGCCGCTGGCCACGCAATGGCAGCACCGACCCACGGCCACGCGGAGACAGGGCTGGGGACAGGGCCGGGGTTGCCTGCGCTCCACCTGGGTCTGCAGGGCTCGGGCAGGGGGGACCCGGCATCCTGCAGCTCCGCTCCCACCCTGGGGACCCCAGACACCCCCGGGGGTGCGTCGCTGTCCCTGTCGCTGGTGGCAACCGGCATGGGGGGAAGGTGACAGTGAGGGTCCCCGCCAGTGGCCCGGAGTTCGTCACCGCTGGGGGGACAGGGGACAAGCAGGGCCAGCACCGAGGAGCGACGGCAGCACAGCCTACTCTCTGGGGGTCCCCACCCCCTGTCCCCAGGGGTCCCCTCCGTCCCCGTGGTTTATTGGGGGAACACAGAGCCCAACGACCAGCCGCAGGGACAGGGGACGGGGAGCTGCCCCAGGGATGGGGACAGCACCGGGACACGCCAATACTCTTGGGGGTGCTGGCATGCGGGGGGGGGGCACCCTAACCATTGCCGCCCGGGATGACGAATGCACCGGGATGAGGGAGGCACCGGGATGGGGACGGCGCATGGAGGGGCCAGAGCCGGCGCGCGAACGCCGGGCTGCAGGACCACGCTTCGGCTTCGGGGCGGCAGCAGCGAAGGCGGCGGCGGCGGCGGCGCTGCTGAGCACCTGAGCGGTGCCGGCGCTGCAGTACCGCGATTCGGCCACGGGGCGGCAGCAGCGAGCAGCCGCCGGGCGGCGCGTGCACGGGGGCGGCACCGGCGCTGCAGGTCCGCGCTTTGCAGGCCCAGCGCCCGCCGGCACCGCGCACGTGGGGCGGCAGCGGCGTTTCCTTACCGGAACGAACCAACGAACGCGGCGGCATCACCCCCCAGGCACCACAGTACGGCATTGCCGTTACCGGCGGACGGCAGCGCGGAGAAAGGGGGCGCCACCGCGCATGCGCGGCTCAAGAGCTGCAGTACCCAGTTTTGGTCGCTCGGTGGCAGCAGCGAGCAAAGGAGAGCGCGCCACTGCGCATGCGCGGCTGAAGCACTGCAGTACCGAATTCTGGTCGCTCGGTGGCAGCAGCGAGCAAAGAAAGGCGCGCCACTGCGCATGCGCGGCTCAAGAGCTGCAGTACCGAATTCTGGTCGCTCGGTGGCAGCAGCGAGCAAAGGAGAGCGCGCCACCGCGCATGCGCCGCTCAAGAGCCGCAGTACCCAGCTTTGGTCGCTCGGTGGCAGCAGCGAGCAAAGGAGAGCGCGCCACTGCGCATGCGCAGCTGAAGAGCTGCAGTACCGGATTCTGGTCGCTCGGTGGCAGCAGCGAGCAAAGGAGAGCGCGCTACTGCGCATGCGCGGCTCAAGAGCTGCAGTACCCGGTTTTGGTCGCTCGGTGGCAGCGGCGAGCAAAGAAAGGCGCGACACTGCGCATGCGCGGCTCAAGAGCTGCAGTACCCAGCTTTGGTCGCTCGGTGGCAGCAGCGAGCAAAGGAAAGCGCGCCACCGCGCATGCGCGGCTCAAGAGCTGCAGTACCCAATTCCGCCCGCAGGGTGCCACCGTCGCCTCACCGGCCCTTTCCCCTTCTCTCCGCCCAGTTCGTACCATCGAAAGACGGTAACTGCTTACTGGCGGTACTGGGCTTAGATTTCCCTGCCCTTTTCCCACTCGCGGCCCGGGCACTAATCTTCATCGCCTCTGTACCAAAAAGCACCCGGTGGCTCCAGCATTTCAGTCCTTTCCCTTTGGCCGCTTTACAAGTCCCGTGGTGGTTTCTGCCCGTGCCCCCCAGCCCATTACCCGGGGAGGAGAAGCAGCACGGGGAACCTGTGGAACAGGTTTCTTTCTAACCCGGGGGAAGCCCCAGGGATCGCTGTCTCGGTCTGCAGGTGGCATCGGGGTTGTGGGAGTGACAGCGGCGACTCAACAGATGCTGGAGAGAGACTTAAAAAAAATAAGGCCACACGGGTGACACCCTGAGAGCAGGGGAGGGGCAGCTATGTCCATCAGGAAACCGCGCTTCTGAGCAGACCCGGTGCCAGCGGCTGACCTGCAAACCGGTGCCAGTGGCTGACCTGCAAACAACGAGCGATACGCTGGTGGTCCTGGGGCTGTGTTGCGGTGTTTGCAGCTTTCCTCGCCTCTGTGCTATCAGCACTCTGCTCTCCTCACCCTGCACACGCGCAGGGCTTGCCACTTGGAGGAGAGACACTGCACGACGTCACTTACCACCCTGCCCTCCAGCGTGCAAAGGAATTAGAAATGAGGCAGGGAAAGCCAAGAGGCCTGCTGGTGTATTAGGCGTCCTCAGCAGTTGACCGTAGAGCCCGGCAGGTTCCATCCTTGCTCTGTGCTTTTGTAGCTTGAACCCCCGATTGTTTTGCCATCGAGACTGCAAGGCGAGGAATACGCCTCTACTTGAACAAGCAAGACCCCTGCCAAATAGCTGAGCTGTGCGCAGTGATAGGCGGCTGCCTGTGACCGACACCTTTTTCTGCTAACACCAGAGCACGCTTCCCTTGTGAAGAGCCATCGGCAGTACAGAACGGACCTGAGCTCTCCTTGCACCGGCTCCCCAGAGAACGGCGTCTCAGTTCGACTGAAGCGTGCAGCAGCCTGTCGTCATCCCAGCCCCTCGCCCTCGAGCAAGCGGCTGCCTGTAGCAGCGGCAGAACCGCTGCTGCGCAGAGGGGAAAGGAACGGCTTGGCGTCAAGCTCTGCGGGCTGCCTGTGGCCCCTGCGGAGCCGACGACCTCGGCAGCCCATACAAAGGGCGAAGCTAGCAGCCTGAGAAGGAGTCACAGGGTGCTGCAGCTCCTGCCACAACCCTCCTTCCCAGCCTGCTGCTGGAGCACAAGGCACTTGAAAGCAGCAGGAAAGAACAAGGAGGGCAAGATGGCAGGAATAACACGGAGAGCCTAAAGCGTTTAGCCAGCAGGGCTTGCAACTCACCTTGTGCCGTGGTTGAATCCCAGCTGGCAACTCAGCACCACACAACCGCTCACTCGCTCCCCCCTCAGTGGGAGGGGGGAGAGAATTGGAAGGGCAAAAGTGAAAAAACTCCACTTGTAAGGAAAAGGGAGGAAAAAAACCCCAAACAACAGAGAGAAAAACCCCAGACAGACAAGCGGTACAAATGAAAACAACGGCTCACCGCCAACCGCCCGATGCCCAGCCGGCCGCAGCCCAGCAGCGGCCCCCCCGCCAACCGCCCCCCGAGTTTTATTTCCTGACGTCACAGGGCCTGGAACATCCCCTGGGTCCGCCGGGGTCAGCTCTCCCAGCGGTGCCCCCTCCCAGGCCCTCGCGCACCCCCAGCCCGCTCGCCGGCAGGGCGGGGCGAGGAGCAGCACAGCCCCCGGCGCGGTGCAAGCGCTGCGCAGCGGGAACTCACGCAGCCCCGCGTCACCGACGCCGTTTGCAGCACAAACCCAAAACGCAGGAGGAGGGAGAGCGGGGTGGGAGTGGGGGGCGGGGGAGCGGGAGGGGGGTGCCAGAGTTTGGGCGGGGGGCAACGGGCAGGTTGGCGGGGCAGGCAGCACCCCAGGGGTCCGGGGCAGAGGGGTTACGGGGAGGCAGTGCGGAACACGGGGGGTGGGAGGAGGGAGAGGAGAGAGGAGGGCAGTGCGGGCACGAGGTAGGAGGGCAGGGGATACGGGGGGCGCGTCGCGGGGAAAACCTCGCACGGGAAAGGCGGGGCGGACACCGGGAGGGGCGGGGGGGGACATGCGTGGGGGTGACCTACGCCAGGGGGTCCACCCGGGACCACCCACAGCAGAAAACTCGCCTGGGATGACCCGCAACAGATAATCCGTTCCCGATGACTGACCCTCGCTGGATAACCACGAGCGATGCCCCTCAAGTGGCTGGTGTTTCACCCCAAATCTTCCCCAAATCGGGGGGTTTTTTGCTTTTCCATAATATCAAAATTGGGGTTTTTTCCTTTTCCAAAACATTCCACCATTTGGAGGTTTTTCAACGCCTTTTCACAACAAAAATTGGTGGTTTTTGCTTTTTCGTTTTGTGCGTGAAAATGGGGTTTTTTTTGCTTTCCGGCTGCCCAAATCCAGGCGGATTTGGCTTTCCCGGGAGCTCCAAGTTGGGTATTTTTCCCCCAAAATTGCGGGCTTTTTTTTCCCCACCCCTTGCAGGCCCCGAATTAGGGGTTTTGTGGTATTTTTAGGCCATGGCGGCAGGTCCCGCTCTGCGTGCGCAGCCCTGCAGGGGAAAGTCCCTGTTGGGGGAACTGGCCCCCAATCAGGATGGGAACAGGCGGAAAAGGAGAACAGGGAAGAGGCAGCTTTTGAAAGCGCTTTTGTATCTTCAATAGAGAGGTGTTTCGGGGCGGGGGGTGTGTGTGTGTGTGTGTGTGTGTGTGTGTGTGTGTCGAATTTTAAAATCCTTTCTGTAAACAGGGTTTCTTTGCATTTTAAAAACCTTATTATCAGAGACATTTACACTTAATGTATTTACACATATCTCTCTATATATATTTAGTGAATATATTTATGTTTCACTTATACCCCCCTATTTCCCACTTCTTATATATAATACCTGCTCAGACTATGGATCTGTTGACTTACATATTTTGAACACTTAAATGTCTTTATAGACTTCTCTATTTACACTTACATATATTTACACCTATATCTTTATAGACTTAGGTTTTAGACTTAGATGTCTATTTACACTTGTACATAATCTCTTAGATTACATATAATGTCTATGTAGACTCTCTATGTAACACGTAGTAAGTGTAGATAGCGGTATCTATTCAGACCTTTTTCTATTTTAAATTCCTTCATGTATAAAATGTATCATCCTTTTTGCATTTGGAAGTTCTTTATTTTTTGATTTATAGAGATGTGAGTTATTTTTGTATCTTAAAACCCTATATACATCTTTCGAATTTTTTTATACTCTAAAATCCTTTATATAATAGGGCAGATATAGGTCCTTATTTTGAAATCCTTTTGTACGTATAAATTAATATTATTTTTCAATATATGTAACAAGGAGAGATTTTTTTCTATTTCGAGGCCTCACAGATATATTTACAGTTTTTAAAAATTTTTGAAACCCCCCCCATGAATTTTCAGGCAATTTGGGCTGTGACCCCCTTTGGGGGGGGGGGAGGGGGGGACACGGACCCCCATGACCCCCCATTCCCCACTCACCTGCTCCTCCACGGCATCATCACCCCCGTGGTGATGCTGGGGTGCCCCAAATGACATCATCACCCCTCCAGGCCCCCCAACCCCCCCTTTTTATTCACCCCCCCAAAAAGACACAAAACGAGGGAAACGGCCCCAACCGGCAGCTCGTTACTTTAATAATGCCGTTTACGTATGTACGCACGCACCCCCGCCAAAAAGGGGGGCTCTGCTAGAAAGATAAAGGAGGGGCGGCCCCCCCAAACGCTTGCAGCCCCCCCCAGCCCCCATCCCGCAGGCTGCCAGCCGGCCCCTCACCCTCAGCACGCCCAACGACCGGCAGGCAAACCTGGGCCGGGGGTCTCTCCTGAGCACCACGGGACGCTTACAGCGCGGCATCTGAAAAACAAAAATCCCAACGGATATTTCAGCACGTTAAAAAAACAGCACCGAAGGCAGCAGAGGAATTCGGTCAGGGCAAGGGAGAGGGTAGCAGTCGAGCTAAAGGAGGGTGCCAGGCAAACGGGTCAGCTCGAAATACAACGCCGCCTTTAAAAGCTCGAGCGATTCGAACGCTTAAAATCAGCGTGAAGACTAATTGACACGATTCTGAACACGTTCTTCGCAGAGAAGTAAACGCTCTCGCTGGTGTCGGAAAACGCCTCGTCCCTTCCTTACAGCACCGCTGCCGGGAGATAACCCCGTGAGGCTGCAGGACAAGGGCGCGCCGTAATCAGCAACTACGCTCACGGATCCACCGCCGCAGCTCCAGCCCTTGCGCTGCTGCTGCTGCTGCTGCGCATCTCGCTCGCTTGGCCGATAAAGCTGAAAGTGAAGCGTAAAACTTTGAAGAGTAAAATGAAAAAGAAAGAACAAATCTCAGCAATTCATTTTATGCTAAAAAGGCGTGCGCACGCTTACATACGTACAATGAGAACACTCGTACTATAAAAATATTTGATTTTCCTTTTGCGTTCATTGAAATTGCGTAGCTGTGAATTCATACCGTTAAATTATCTACCTCCAAGCTACACAGCTATCGTTTGACCAGGGGTTTTGCGTGTGTGACATGACTAGGAGGGACGCCTGGCCAGCTGCGCCGAGACCGATGCTACCGAACTGCCGGGGAAACGCGCCGTCGAAAGCGAGACAGAAATAAAGTGCTTCAGAGCACTCTGCCAAAAGATCGGGAAAAAAGCCCCTAACGTTCAGTTGCCTCTCTTTTTAAACGTTTAGAGCAACTACCCAACTGCTTAAGCACACCTAATAAATTATACACTACAGCTATTTGGCAGCTGCAGTTTAAACAATGCAAGTCAGTTTGGAAATTAGACAATTTTAACTTTCTTTTTAAAATTTCATTTATGATAGAAAAATCAGTGAGATAAGAGATCTCCCATACGGTTTTACTTTTTTTTGGGGGGGGGGGGGGGTGGGGGGGGAGGGAGGGGCAGGCGGTGGGGAATATCAAATCCCCGGTGCTGCAATACATCAGGCTACCAAAAAGGACTGGCAGGTTTGCTAACGCTGTTGGCTGTACCCAAGCGTGCGGAGGAACGCGTCTTTACGATCTCTCGACTGTTACACCCGAGAACCAAAGATCAGCCGTACATCGACTATTGGAAGATGTGCTGCGCTTGGGTCCTTGCAAGGAAATCGATTTAACTCCTTTTTTTTTTCCAGAGAGAGTGAAAAGTCAAAATTACGCGCTGCAGGTTAGGAAAAAGGACATTAGAGAATCAGTAACTCACCGAAAACACATCAGGACTCTCTGTCGCTAGTTACGAGGCTGCTACCGCTTCTCGGGAAAGCCTGGAAAACACACCGAAGCGACGCCGATTTGTCCCGTGTTGTCCACGCCTCTTCTTTGACCTTGATTGCTTTTAGCACAGATGCCAGTATCTCAGTAAGGTTTTCGAGTGCTCCTGTAAGGTATTTTAAACACTGACTGACTGAAAAAGCATAAAGCTTTTATCGTGAAAACAAAGCCTGTTTCTCCCGAACGTCCGAACTCTTACAAACGGTTCCTTTCCTCTTCTAGTCCAACATTATTTTCACAGCACCCTTTAATAGCAAGCGCACAGAAACAGAAGACTCTGCTTTCAGGAAGAGAAAATAGACGAAGGAAAGCAAGCCTTGAATAGGCGTACCACGCTCCAGAACAGACCTTTATTTTTAGTATTTGTGTTAAAATATTTCATGTTAAAAAATCAGATAGAAGGAGAGCTGCCACATTCTTCGTGTTGACTGTAAAGTCCACGCTACAAGCACCTTAGGAAAAATGCAGACACATATCACAGGCATACCTTGTACTTGCAGACCACTATGGATCCTTTCCATCCGTCTCGTACTTTCACGGCAGTTGACATTCTGCTGAGAGGAAAGGCAAAAAAAAAACCAAAAAAAAACGTTTAGCACAAAGCTTCCTTTTCTGTGAAGACTACAACTGAGTGGAGGAGAAAGTATTTTGCATCATCTTTGGTGCAGTTGTTGAGACAGGCCACTAGAGCTTATGCATGTTTTAGACAACCGTGCCTTTTCTTTTGGCTCATCGGCAGCTTTAGTTTCGCTAGAACTCACTTGCCTAGAGACGCGCAGGTGACAGGCACAGACACCTACGTACGTTTTCTCAAGCCTAAGTAGAGCCGCGATTTCCTCACCCGATACGTCCCAAGTTGAGTATTTTTGTTAAAGAGTACGGCAACCCGTCTGTCCTCGCGAACTCGCTGCAAAAGAGGAATCCTTTTTTCCAGGCCGTTTCTCCAAACGGTCGAGATCTTTGAAAACTGCAGTTGTGCCACCAAACCTGCTCAGGGTCCCTCCCAACCTTCGACCATCGTTAGATTTAACAGGCACACGCTCTATTCCGTCTTCCAACAGCAAAAATACATAACGCCCCCAGACCCCTAGCGCAACCCTACGGACGTCCACACACACCTCGCTGTTTTGATGAGGAGCCACTGAGCACCCCTGCGAGCACAGCGGGATCATGCGCAAGACCAGTGTCCTGGTTTCGGCTGGGATAGAGTTAATTCTCTTCCCGGTAACTGGTATAGCGCTGTGTTTTAGATTTAGGACGAGAAAAACATGGATAACACGCTGATGTTTTAGTTGTGGCTAAGTAGCGCTTACGCTAGTCGGGGACTTTTCAGCTTCTCATGCCCTGCCAGCGAGAAGCTGGGAGGGACCTTAGCCAGGACAGATGACCCAAACCGGCCAAAGGGACAGTCCGTACCATATGACGTCACGCTCAGTACATAAGCTGGGGGAGTTGGCCGGGCGGCGGCGACTGCCGCTCGGGGACCGGCTGGGCATCAGTCGGCGGGCGGTGAGCAATCGCATTGTGCGTCGCTTATTTTGTATATTCTTTTATCGTTACGATTGTTTCCCCTTCCTGTTCTGTCCCATTAAACTGTCTTTACCTCACCCCACGAACTTCACTTTTTTTTCCGATTCTCTCCCCCACCCCACTTTGGGGGCAGGGGGAGCAAGCGAGCAGCTGCGTGGTGTTTAGCTGCCTGCCGGGTTAAACCACAACAACCAGCTTCACCTACGCCGATTTCAGCGAATGCAGCTTCTGAAGCTTTAAACTGAAAACCGTATCTTGACACTTTGCCGCGGCAGAAACGATCCGTAACTAGAACTCTACAAAAACGCAGTAACGCACATTGCAAACCCACAGCAGCGACAGCTTCAGAAATATTTCTACCGGGAACAAGGGAGAAAAACAATACAGTTTCATCTCACGCACAGGAAAGCAGCAGGCAGAGAAAAGGGTCGGCATTCGTAGCCCTTGCAGAACGCAGGCATTCTCCTTCCATTCCTAAACCCGCCTCTTAGGTCGAAATATCACAACACTACTACGGCAATATCGAGAGCAGGGAACAGCAGCCCTGCCGCTGGATGTGCTACTGACTGATGCTATTTACGTAGCAGGACACCTAGACAGAGCGGCACGTTTTTCCACACACAACCCTGAACTTCCTGAAAATTTAAGTTTACCAAAACGAGCCATTTGGAACACATTGCCAAACAATGTCTGGCAATAAAACTTTGATGTGTTTGACACACACAAATTTGGGGTAACTCGCTACTTGCTTCCTGCTGTTGTTGTTCTTCCTTCAGAAATTCTACTTGTAGCCAAGTTATTCGCTACCGGTTCAAGCATTTACCTTCCAGGTATTACCAGCACATCTACACAGGCGAGGAACTAAATCGCTCTTCTAAAACTACCCGAGTGAAAATTACAGCCACGAAAGAGGAGTGACAGGGAAGAAAAGGAGAGGTCAGGCAGCAAGAGAGCTCTGCAGGCTGCCACCAGTCAACATCGCACTCTTTTAAAAAAAAAAAAAAACACAAACCAAAAAATAACACAAACACAAAAAGCCCACAAAAACCAACAACAAAACAAAACCTTGACGTTGTACCTTTTTTTTCTTTTGGAGCTCGTCCCTGTCTCAGCAAATTGTCTCATCAGAGCATGAAATGCAGGTGATCCGTATCCCGATGACATCTGCACGCGATGAACACGTGTTCAGAAATAGTCCAGATCTGTAAGACCGGTGTCATTTGTGTGGTTTTAATAATCGTAACTCCGTTTTATTGACCGATGCATTTGCGAGGAAACTAAGTAACTTTTAAACGTAGCCTCTCCTTGGGGAGAAAAATGCGTTAGGGAGTGAAAAAAATGATGATTCAGAGCTCCCAACCATGACGGAGCAGCGGGGAAATTAACGAAAGTGAAGGCCAACAGCAGCAACACGAAGCGACATTTGGCTTTAATTCTGATCACGTACTTAAGCGGCTCGCCAAGTCTATGCCTCGAGCCTATGAATGACTAGCCCTTTTTCGGAAGGACCAACTTTTTTCCTTAAAAGTCCTAGACTGAAGACTCCACTGAACAGAACGTGGATTGAGCCACAGGACAACGTGCCGTCAACACTCTCAGGAAAAAAAAAATATCAAGTAAAAATCAAGTTTAAATATCAGTTTCCATCGTGTCTCATTCATTCCGTTTCTAGTGATACCTGGGTGCTCCAAAATTCACTCTCCTGACACCACGTAGTACTACAAATTGAGTTATGCCTATAAAAATAAAAGGCTATTTCCAACCTGCCCATAAAATCAGTATGAACAAACAGAAGAGAAACACTTGAACTTAAAGAAGGACACAGGCAGCTCTTAATTTTTCACAGATGAAAGCTCATTCTTTTCCCTGAAAGGAAAACACTCGTAACTACCCAGGGTTAGTTACGCTAACGAGGGTACGTAGGCACGCTCTGTTCACGGCAATTGTTCATCAGCTTTTCTGCACCAGCAGCAAATTTGCCTTTTCCCTGGGTTTGACGGGGAGCACCTGCAGCGACCTTGGACACGCCAATGTTTCTCCCAGCTCCCCCGGCCCCACATGTCCCATCACCTGAGCAGCAAGCGGCGTCAACCACGCAGGATTTTCTTCACGTGACGCAGAAAGTGACGCTGGGAAAAGAGGAGGCACAAAATGAACCTGTTTGTCACACCCAGCCAACGGCGAAAACCCAGGGAAGGATTCTGCCGTGCGGGGCCGGGCTGTGCACCCCGGGAGCTCCAGCCGGCCGGTTTCGCTCCCCTTTGCCGGGTACCGGGGAGACACCGCCGCCTCGTGCTGCCGCCTGCCCCCCGGGGGACCTCGCTTCAGCCCTCGGGAACGGGACCGGGAGAGACCCTCCACGCAAAGAGAGCGGATCCACGCGTGGCGTGGATTTAATCCCCGAGGGAAGAGGCCGGGCTCCCCGCTAGCAGAAGGACAACTCGCCTCCCTGCCGCTCGGAGCGCCTTGCCGGGGACAGCCCTGCCTGCGCCTGGCTGCTCTTCAGCCGTGCCGGGAGTGCAGTCTGGCCGACGGATGCTCCGGCAAACAGACACTGCAGCGAATCGCAGCTCCCGCTCGTTACAGCTGCTGGTAATTTTGCCCCTGGCTAAGGCATGCCCCAGACAGCGGACACCCCGTCTCGTTCCAGCTCCTGCTTGCGACGGTTCTGGCTAATTGAAGCTCCAGCTCTGCACCGTTGATTTCAGCTCCTTCTCCTTACAAGCTCCAGCTATTTGCAACAGCCTGGGCTTTTGACAAGGTCGTAAACCAATCGCCGTCAAAACTCGACTATTAGGATTAAATATCATAGTTGGACATTGTATAAACATTAATTAGTTTGTACGACTAATTAGTTAATAACTATTCGAAGCAGTCAACAAGCAAGAGCTGGACTCGAAGAGGGCGTGCGGGGTCTGAAAAGCAGAGACCACCTCTTCCCCCCAGAGACCACCGCAGACGTTGAGTTGGGCCTGGTGCGTGCCGGCCTCCCGCACTTCGGGGTCCAGCAGGACCAGAGCCCCTCCCCCCGGGGAGGGTCCACGCACCCTGCCCACCCCCTGCTTTCCCCCGCAGCCCCCAATGCCCTCCCAGCCCCCCGCACAAACGGCCAAACCGGCTTCTGCTTTGGGCCCCCAAACCAGCTCACTTGGCACCCATTTCTGAGCCCAAAAACCCAGCTGCTGCGCCTGTTCTCAAGGCCCAAAGATGCCCCCGGGGAGGGCAAGCGCTTGTGTGATGCTTCGGGCAGAAACAGGACTGAAAGGTCCGATCCCGGTGCCGGGGGAGCAGAGGCGAGCTGGCTGGGACCAGCTTTTGCTCCTAGAACGACCCCAAGTCCCTGCTCCGAGGGCTTCCCCTTGGGGCCCTGGGGTGGACCTGTCCCTCCCCTTCAAATGCTCCAGCAGTTTCGGGGGCAGAAGGCCGTTTCTAAGCCCTCTCTCCAGCAGCTCCTCCCCCTCGACTCGGCCCGTGAAGCCCCCAGGCTCGAGCACCTCGCTGGGGCGGGCGGCCTCCATTGCCTACAGGCTGCCCGTCTGCCTGCAGGGAGGGCTGGGGGGTGCCCGGCCCCACGGGGCGACAGCGGGGACTCGCAGGGAGGGTCTGTTTGCACACAGCGCCCACCCCGCCCCCCCGCCCCGGCCCCACTGCGCGGCCCCCCTAGGGCACACAGCCCCGCCCCCCAGCCCCACTCCCCAGATGCTCACAGCCCCTCCTCCGCCTGGAGCCCCCCCAGCCCCCGTCCCCGGAGCCTGCAGGACCGCCCCCCCCCCCCGCCACAGCCCCACTCCTCGGCTCCCCGGGCCCGCGGCCCCTCACACTCACGCTGCGCCGCCGCCTCGGTGCAGAGCCCGCCGCGCGCCCCGTTGAAATACCCTCCGCAGCCAATCAGCGCGCGGCTCCACCGGACCGCCCGCGCGGGGCACGCCGGGAGTTGTAGTCCCCGCCCCGGCACCGCGCATGCGCACGGCGCCTCGTGCAGCCCGGCTGGCTGTACATCGACACCCGTACAATGGAGGTGATCATGCACCGACCCTGGTGCAACCCTTGTGCCCCCCCATGCTCGCAGCCCCTCCCCGGTGTTTGCAAGCGCCTCCCAGCCCCAGGACCCCCGGTGCTCACAGCACCCGACCACACCATTTTCCAGCCCCGTGGGAGCCCCAAGCCCCACTCTCAAGCCCCGCCAGGACCCACAGCCCCACTCCCCAGCTCCTTGGGGGACTGCAGCCCCCGCCCCCAGCCCCACTCCCCAGCCCCCCTAGGACGCACAGCCCCCCCTCCCCGGCCCCCTCCGGGACGCACAGCCCCCCCCAGCCCCCCTCCCCGGCCCCCCCGGGACGCACAGCCCCCCCCAGCCCCCCTCCGGGACGCACAGCCCCCCCCAGCCCCCCTCCCCGGCCCCCTCCGGGACGCACAGCCCCCCCCCAGCCCCCCTCCGGGACGCACAGCCCCCCCCGGCCCCACTCCCCGGCCCCCTCCGGGACGCACAGCCCCCCCCCGGCCCCCCTCCCCGGCCCCCTCCGGGACGCACAGCCCCCCCCGGCCCCCCTCCCCGGCCCCCTCCGGGACGCACAGCCCCCCCCGGCCCCCCTCCCCGGCCCCCTCCGGGACGCACAGCCCCCCCCCCCCCGGCCCCCTCCGGGACGCACAGCCCCGCCCCCGGCCCCCTCCGGGACGCACAGCCCCGCCCCCGGCCCCCCTCCCCGGCCCCCTCCGGGACGCACAGCCCCCCCCCCGCCCCCCTCCCCGGCCCCCTCCGGGACGCACAGCCCCCCCCGGCCCCCCTCCCCGGTCCCCCCGAGACGCACAGCCCCCCTCCTCAGTCCCCCGGGGGGTCCCCAGCCTCCCGCCAGCCCGCCGTGCCCGCGGCACCTCAGACTGCCGCCGCCGCCGCCGCCGCCGCCGCCGCCGCCGCCGCCGCCGCCGCCGCCGCCGCCGCCGCCGCCGCCGCCGCCGCCGCCGCCGCCTGGGTGCAGAGCCCGCCGCGCGCCCCGTTGAAATATCCTCCGCAGCCAATCAGCGCGCGGCTCCTCCGGGCCGCCCGCGGGGGGCACGCCGGGAGGTGTAGTCCCCGCCCCGGAAGTGCGCATGCGCACGGCGCCTTGTGCACTGCGGGTGCCTGCGCAGGGACCCCCCCTGCAACGGTGGGGATTGTGCAGGGACCTTTGCGCAGCGGGGGGTCGGTGTGTGGAGACGCCCATGCAATGGGGGGGGCAGTGCAGGAAGACCCTTATGCAATTGGTTGGTGTGCAGGGGACCCTCGTGCAATGGCGGGCAGGTGCACGGGGACCCTTGTGCGATGGTGGGGATTGTGCAGGACCCTCGTGTGACAGTGGTGGTTATTTTTCTCGGCAGTACCCTTGGGTTCGGGAGCAAAACAGCCGGTGCCTGAAACCACTGGGGTGTTTTGACCGCTGCTGAGCAGCCTCGAGGCCGCCTCCGGTTCCCACATGGCTCCCATGGTGCGCGTGGACCCTCCTGCAACGGGTGCAGGTGTGCAAGGAGGGTGATCCGGGGTAGGGGTCCCTCTCTGGAGGCACCCAGCTCGAGCTGGCACCTAAGAACTAATCAAGGAGTAATGAGGAACCTTCTCTTGCACCTGACGTTAACCAGCGGGATCCCAGGGTCAGACCCTGTTACGGTGATTGGACCCTGGGGAGGTGGCAGAGGGTGCCCTGGACAGGTTGGGGGGGTTCCCTGGGGAGGACGGGAGCCCCCACCCCCCTGATTGTGGGCACTCCCCCCAAGGAGCAGAGCATGGTGCAAGACTTTAGGGAGGATGAGGGCTAGCAGGACCCCGAGATGGCAGTGCCGGCTCTTCCCAGTGTCTCCCCAGTGCCGGAGGGGGGGGGTGTGTGTGTGTCTCATGACCATGGGGATGGGGGGGGGGGCGGCCTCAGGATGGGGCAGGGGGGGAATCCTGGGGTCCGGGAGGGACCCTGGGAGTGGGGTAGGTAGGGGGACATTGGGGGACAGAGGTGTTTCTCGGGAGATTGAGGACACCATGTGGGGAGTTGAGACTGGGAGGGATGACCCTGGGGAGGTGGGGGGCACCGCGGGGAGAAGGGATCCCACCCCCGACACCTGCAGCCACCCCCAGGGGCAGCTGGGACCCCGACCCACTGGGGGACCAGGATGGGAACGATGGGGACTCACTCATGGATACTGCACAGGTAATAAAATAGTTCATGCTGCACCCTGTTGTAGGGTCTCTGGGGTGCCCTGGGCCCTGGGCGCCGAGTCCCCATGACAGCCGGCCCTTCCCGGGGGTCCCCAGGCTGCCGGGCTCCTCTGGCCCCAGCCGGCGGGAGCTGTGTCCTCCCAGCCGCTGGCCACGCAATGGCAGCACCGACCCACGGCCACGCGGAGACAGGGCTGGGGACAGGGCCGGGGTTGCCTGCGCTCCACCTGGGTCTGCAGGGCTCGGGCAGGGGGGACCCGGCATCCTGCAGCTCCGCTCCCACCCTGGGGACCCCAGACACCCCTGGGGGTGCGTCGCTGTCCCTGTCGCTGGTGGCAACCGGCATGGGGGGAAGGTGACAGTGAGGGTCCCCGCCAGTGGCCCGGAGTTCGTCACCGCTGGGGGGACAGGGGACAAGCAGGGCCAGCACCGAGGAGCGACGGCAGCACAGCCTACTCTCTGGGGGTCCCCACCCCCTGTCCCCAGGGGTCCCCTCCGTCCCCGTGGTTTATTGGGGGAACACAGAGCCCAACGACCAGCCGCAGGGACAGGGGACGGGGAGCTGCCCCAGGGATGGGGACAGCACCGGGACACGCCGATACTCTTGGGGGTGCTGGCATGCGGGGGGGGGGCACCCTAACCATTGCCGCCCGGGATGACGAATGCACCGGGATGAGGGAGGCACCGGGATGGGGACGGCGCATGGAGGGGCCAGAGCCGGCGCGCGAACGCCGGGCTGCAGGACCACGCTTCGGCTTCGGGGCGGCAGCAGCGAAGGCGGCGGCGGCGGCGGCGCTGCTGAGCACCTGAGCGGTGCCGGCGCTGCAGTACCGCGATTCGGCCACGGGGCGGCAGCAGCGAGCAGCCGCCGGGCGGCGCGTGCACGGGGGCGGCACCGGCGCTGCAGGTCCGCGCTTTGCAGGCCCAGCGCCCGCCGGCACCGCGCACGTGGGGCGGCAGCGGCGTTTCCTTACCGGAACGAACCAACGAACGCGGCGGCATCACCCCCCAGGCACCACAGTACGGCATTGCCGTTACCGGCGGACGGCAGCGCGGAGAAAGGGGGCGCCACCGCGCATGCGCGGCTCAAGAGCTGCAGTACCCAGTTTTGGTCGCTCGGTGGCAGCAGCGAGCAAAGGAGAGCGCGCCACTGCGCATGCGCGGCTGAAGCACTGCAGTACCGAATTCTGGTCGCTCGGTGGCAGCAGCGAGCAAAGAAAGGCGCGCCACTGCGCATGCGCGGCTCAAGAGCTGCAGTACCGAATTCTGGTCGCTCGGTGGCAGCAGCGAGCAAAGGAGAGCGCGCCACCGCGCATGCGCCGCTCAAGAGCCGCAGTACCCAGCTTTGGTCGCTCGGTGGCAGCAGCGAGCAAAGGAGAGCGCGCCACTGCGCATGCGCAGCTGAAGAGCTGCAGTACCGGATTCTGGTCGCTCGGTGGCAGCAGCGAGCAAAGGAGAGCGCGCTACTGCGCATGCGCGGCTCAAGAGCTGCAGTACCCGGTTTTGGTCGCTCGGTGGCAGCGGCGAGGAAAGAAAGGCGCGCCACCGCGCATGCGCGGCTCAAGAGCTGCAGTACCCAGCTTTGGTCGCTCGGTGGCAGCAGCGAGCAAAGGAAAGCGCGCCACCGCGCATGCGCGGCTCAAGAGCTGCAGTACCCAATTCCGCCCGCAGGGTGCCACCGTCGCCTCACCGGCCCTTTCCCCTTCTCTCCGCCCAGTTCGTACCATCGAAAGACGGTAACTGCTTACTGGCGGTACTGGGCTTAGATTTCCCTGCCCTTTTCCCACTCGCGGCCCGGGCACTAATCTTCATCGCCTCTGTACCAAAAAGCACCCGGTGGCTCCAGCATTTCAGTCCTTTCCCTTTGGCCGCTTTACAAGTCCCGTGGTGGTTTCTGCCCGTGCCCCCCAGCCCATTACCCGGGGAGGAGAAGCAGCACGGGGAACCTGTGGAACAGGTTTCTTTCTAACCCGGGGGAAGCCCCAGGGATCGCTGTCTCGGTCTGCAGGTGGCATCGGGGTTGTGGGAGTGACAGCGGCGACTCAACAGATGCTGGAGAGAGACTTAAAAAAAATAAGGCCACACGGGTGACACCCTGAGAGCAGGGGAGGGGCAGCTATGTCCATCAGGAAACCGCGCTTCTGAGCAGACCCGGTGCCAGCGGCTGACCTGCAAACCGGTGCCAGTGGCTGACCTGCAAACAACGAGCGATACGCTGGTGGTCCTGGGGCTGTGTTGCGGTGTTTGCAGCTTTCCTCGCCTCTGTGCTATCAGCACTCTGCTCTCCTCACCCTGCACACGCGCAGGGCTTGCCACTTGGAGGAGAGACACTGCACGACGTCACTTACCACCCTGCCCTCCAGCGTGCAAAGGAATTAGAAATGAGGCAGGGAAAGCCAAGAGGCCTGCTGGTGTATTAGGCGTCCTCAGCAGTTGACCGTAGAGCCCGGCAGGTTCCATCCTTGCTCTGTGCTTTTGTAGCTTGAACCCCCGATTGTTTTGCCATCGAGACTGCAAGGCGAGGAATACGCCTCTACTTGAACAAGCAAGACCCCTGCCAAATAGCTGAGCTGTGCGCAGTGATAGGCGGCTGCCTGTGACCGACACCTTTTTCTGCTAACACCAGAGCACGCTTCCCTTGTGAAGAGCCATCGGCAGTACAGAACGGACCTGAGCTCTCCTTGCACCGGCTCCCCAGAGAACGGCGTCTCAGTTCGACTGAAGCGTGCAGCAGCCTGTCGTCATCCCAGCCCCTCGCCCTCGAGCAAGCGGCTGCCTGTAGCAGCGGCAGAACCGCTGCTGCGCAGAGGGGAAAGGAACGGCTTGGCGTCAAGCTCTGCGGGCTGCCTGTGGCCCCTGCGGAGCCGACGACCTCGGCAGCCCATACAAAGGGCGAAGCTAGCAGCCTGAGAAGGAGTCACAGGGTGCTGCAGCTCCTGCCACAACCCTCCTTCCCAGCCTGCTGCTGGAGCACAAGGCACTTGAAAGCAGCAGGAAAGAACAAGGAGGGCAAGATGGCAGGAATAACACGGAGAGCCTAAAGCGTTTAGCCAGCAGGGCTTGCAACTCACCTTGTGCCGTGGTTGAATCCCAGCTGGCAACTCAGCACCACACAACCGCTCACTCGCTCCCCCCTCAGTGGGAGGGGGGAGAGAATTGGAAGGGCAAAAGTGAAAAAACTCCACTTGTAAGGAAAAGGGAGGAAAAAACCCCCAAACAACAGAGAGAAAAACCCCAGACAGACAAGCGGTACAAATGAAAACAACGGCTCACCGCCAACCGCCCGATGCCCAGCCGGCCGCAGCCCAGCAGCGGCCCCCCCGCCAACCGCCCCCCGAGTTTTATTTCCTGACGTCACAGGGCCTGGAACATCCCCTGGGTCCGCCGGGGTCAGCTCTCCCAGCGGTGCCCCCTCCCAGGCCCTCGCGCACCCCCAGCCCGCTCGCCGGCAGGGCGGGGCGAGGAGCAGCACAGCCCCCGGCGCGGTGCAAGCGCTGCGCAGCGGGAACTCACGCAGCCCCGCGTCACCGACGCCGTTTGCAGCACAAACCCAAAACGCAGGAGGAGGGAGAGCGGGGTGGGAGTGGGGGGCGGGGGAGCGGGAGGGGGGTGCCAGAGTTTGGGCGGGGGGCAACGGGCAGGTTGGCGGGGCAGGCAGCACCCCAGGGGTCCGGGGCAGAGGGGTTACGGGGAGGCAGTGCGGAACACGGGGGGTGGGAGGAGGGAGAGGAGAGAGGAGGGCAGTGCGGGCACGAGGTAGGAGGGCAGGGGATACGGGGGGCGCGTCGCGGGGAAAACCTCGCACGGGAAAGGCGGGGCGGACACCGGGAGGGGCGGGGGGGGACATGCGTGGGGGTGACCTACGCCAGGGGGTCCACCCGGGACCACCCACAGCAGAAAACTCGCCTGGGATGACCCGCAACAGATAATCCGTTCCCGATGACTGACCCTCGCTGGATAACCACGAGCGATGCCCCTCAAGTGGCTGGTGTTTCACCCCAAATCTTCCCCAAATCGGGGGGTTTTTTGCTTTTCCATAATATCAAAATTGGGGTTTTTTCCTTTTCCAAAACATTCCACCATTTGGAGGTTTTTCAACGCCTTTTCACAACAAAAATTGGTGGTTTTTGCTTTTTCGTTTTGTGCGTGAAAATGGGGTTTTTTTTGCTTTCCGGCTGCCCAAATCCAGGCGGATTTGGCTTTCCCGGGAGCTCCAAGTTGGGTATTTTTCCCCCAAAATTGCGGGCTTTTTTTTCCCCACCCCTTGCAGGCCCCGAATTAGGGGTTTTGTGGTATTTTTAGGCCATGGCGGCAGGTCCCGCTCTGCGTGCGCAGCCCTGCAGGGGAAAGTCCCTGTTGGGGGAACTGGCCCCCAATCAGGATGGGAACAGGCGGAAAAGGAGAACAGGGAAGAGGCAGCTTTTGAAAGCGCTTTTGTATCTTCAATAGAGAGGTGTTTCGGGGCGGGGTGTGTGTGTGTGTGTGTGTGTGTGTGTGTGTGTGTGTGTAATTTTAAAATCCTTTCTGTAAACAGGGTTTCTTTGCATTTTAAAAACCTTATTATCAGAGACATTTACACTTAATGTATTTACACATATCTCTCTATATATATTTAGTGAATATATTTATGTTTCACTTATACCCCCCTATTTCCCACTTCTTATATATAATACCTGCTCAGACTATGGATCTGTTGACTTACATATTTTGAACACTTAAATGTCTTTATAGACTTCTCTATTTACACTTACATATATTTACACCTATATCTTTATAGACTTAGGTTTTAGACTTAGATGTCTATTTACACTTGTACATAATCTCTTAGATTACATATAATGTCTATGTAGACTCTCTATGTAACACGTAGTAAGTGTAGATAGCGGTATCTATTCAGACCTTTTTCTATTTTAAATTCCTTCATGTATAAAATGTATCATCCTTTTTGCATTTGGAAGTTCTTTATTTTTTGATTTATAGAGACGTGAGTTATTTTTGTATCTTAAAACCCTATATACATCTTTCGAATTTTTTTATACTCTAAAATCCTTTATATAATAGGGCAGATATAGGTCCTTATTTTGAAATCCTTTTGTACGTATAAATTAATATTATTTTTCAATATATGTAACAAGGAGAGATTTTTTTCTATTTCGAGGCCTCACAGATATATTTACAGTTTTTAAAAATTTTTGAAACCCCCCCCATGAATTTTCAGGCAATTTGGGCTGTGACCCCCTTTGGGGGGGGGGGAGGGGGGGACACGGACCCCCATGACCCCCCATTCCCCACTCACCTGCTCCTCCACGGCATCATCACCCCCGTGGTGATGCTGGGGTGCCCCAAATGACATCATCACCCCTCCAGGCCCCCCAACCCCCCCTTTTTATTCACCCCCCCAAAAAGACACAAAACGAGGGAAACGGCCCCAACCGGCAGCTCGTTACTTTAATAATGCCGTTTACGTATGTACGCATGCACCCCCGCCAAAAAGGGGGGCTCTGCTAGAAAGATAAAGGAGGGGCGGCCCCCCCAAACGCTTGCAGCCCCCCCCAGCCCCCGTCCCGCAGGCTGCCAGCCGGCCCCTCACCCTCAGCACGCCCAACGACCGGCAGGCAAACCTGGGCCGGGGGTCTCTCCTGAGCACCACGGGACGCTTACAGCGCGGCATCTGAAAAACAAAAATCCCAACGGATATTTCAGCACGTTAAAAAAACAGCACCGAAGGCAGCAGAGGAATTCGGTCAGGGCAAGGGAGAGGGTAGCAGTCGAGCTAAAGGAGGGTGCCAGGCAAACGGGTCAGCTCGAAATACAACGCCGCCTTTAAAAGCTCGAGCGATTCGAACGCTTAAAATCAGCGTGAAGACTAATTGACACGATTCTGAACACGTTCTTCGCAGAGAAGTAAACGCTCTCGCTGGTGTCGGAAAACGCCTCGTCCCTTCCTTACAGCACCGCTGCCGGGAGATAACCCCGTGAGGCTGCAGGACAAGGGCGCGCCGTAATCAGCAACTACGCTCACGGATCCACCGCCGCAGCTCCAGCCCTTGCGCTGCTGCTGCTGCTGCGCATCTCGCTCGCTTGGCCGATAAAGCTGAAAGTGAAGCGTAAAACTTTGAAGAGTAAAATGAAAAAGAAAGAACAAATCTCAGCAATTCATTTTATGCTAAAAAGGCGTGCGCACGCTTACATACGTACAATGAGAACACTCGTACTATAAAAATATTTGATTTTCCTTTTGCGTTCATTGAAATTGCGTAGCTGTGAATTCATACCGTTAAATTATCTACCTCCAAGCTACACAGCTATCGTTTGACCAGGGGTTTTGCGTGTGTGACATGACTAGGAGGGACGCCTGGCCAGCTGCGCCGAGACCGATGCTACCGAACTGCCGGGGAAACGCGCCGTCGAAAGCGAGACAGAAATAAAGTGCTTCAGAGCACTCTGCCAAAAGATCGGGAAAAAAGCCCCTAACGTTCAGTTGCCTCTCTTTTTAAACGTTTAGAGCAACTACCCAACTGCTTAAGCACACCTAATAAATTATACACTACAGCTATTTGGCAGCTGCAGTTTAAACAATGCAAGTCAGTTTGGAAATTAGACAATTTTAACTTTCTTTTTAAAATTTCATTTATGATAGAAAAATCAGTGAGATAAGAGATCTCCCATACGGTTTTACTTTTTTTTGGGGGGGGGGGGGGTGGGGGGGGAGGGAGGGGCAGGCAGTGGGGAATATCAAATCCCCGGTGCTGCAATACATCAGGCTACCAAAAAGGACTGGCAGGTTTGCTAACGCTGTTGGCTGTACCCAAGCGTGCGGAGGAACGCGTCTTTACGATCTCTCGACTGTTACACCCGAGAACCAAAGATCAGCCGTACATCGACTATTGGAAGATGTGCTGCGCTTGGGTCCTTGCAAGGAAATCGATTTAACTCCTTTTTTTTTTCCAGAGAGAGTGAAAAGTCAAAATTACGCGCTGCAGGTTAGGAAAAAGGACATTAGAGAATCAGTAACTCACCGAAAACACATCAGGACTCTCTGTCGCTAGTTACGAGGCTGCTACCGCTTCTCGGGAAAGCCTGGAAAACACACCGAAGCGACGCCGATTTGTCCCGTGTTGTCCACGCCTCTTCTTTGACCTTGATTGCTTTTAGCACAGATGCCAGTATCTCAGTAAGGTTTTCGAGTGCTCCTGTAAGGTATTTTAAACACTGACTGACTGAAAAAGCATAAAGCTTTTATCGTGAAAACAAAGCCTGTTTCTCCCGAACGTCCGAACTCTTACAAACGGTTCCTTTCCTCTTCTAGTCCAACATTATTTTCACAGCACCCTTTAATAGCAAGCGCACAGAAACAGAAGACTCTGCTTTCAGGAAGAGAAAATAGACGAAGGAAAGCAAGCCTTGAATAGGCGTACCACGCTCCAGAACAGACCTTTATTTTTAGTATTTGTGTTAAAATATTTCATGTTAAAAAATCAGATAGAAGGAGAGCTGCCACATTCTTCGTGTTGACTGTAAAGTCCACGCTACAAGCACCTTAGGAAAAATGCAGACACATATCACAGGCATACCTTGTACTTGCAGACCACTATGGATCCTTTCCATCCGTCTCGTACTTTCACGGCAGTTGACATTCTGCTGAGAGGAAAGGCAAAAAAAAAACCAAAAAAAAACGTTTAGCACAAAGCTTCCTTTTCTGTGAAGACTACAACTGAGTGGAGGAGAAAGTATTTTGCATCATCTTTGGTGCAGTTGTTGAGACAGGCCACTAGAGCTTATGCATGTTTTAGACAACCGTGCCTTTTCTTTTGGCTCATCGGCAGCTTTAGTTTCGCTAGAACTCACTTGCCTAGAGACGCGCAGGTGACAGGCACAGACACCTACGTACGTTTTCTCAAGCCTAAGTAGAGCCGCGATTTCCTCACCCGATACGTCCCAAGTTGAGTATTTTTGTTAAAGAGTACGGCAACCCGTCTGTCCTCGCGAACTCGCTGCAAAAGAGGAATCCTTTTTTCCAGGCCGTTTCTCCAAACGGTCGAGATCTTTGAAAACTGCAGTTGTGCCACCAAACCTGCTCAGGGTCCCTCCCAACCTTCGACCATCGTTAGATTTAACAGGCACACGCTCTATTCCGTCTTCCAACAGCAAAAATACATAACGCCCCCAGACCCCTAGCGCAACCCTACGGACGTCCACACACACCTCGCTGTTTTGATGAGGAGCCACTGAGCACCCCTGCGAGCACAGCGGGATCATGCGCAAGACCAGTGTCCTGGTTTCGGCTGGGATAGAGTTAATTCTCTTCCCGGTAACTGGTATAGCGCTGTGTTTTAGATTTAGGACGAGAAAAACATGGATAACACGCTGATGTTTTAGTTGTGGCTAAGTAGCGCTTACGCTAGTCGGGGACTTTTCAGCTTCTCATGCCCTGCCAGCGAGAAGCTGGGAGGGACCTTAGCCAGGACAGATGACCCAAACCGGCCAAAGGGACAGTCCGTACCATATGACGTCACGCTCAGTACATAAGCTGGGGGAGTTGGCCGGGCGGCGGCGACTGCCGCTCGGGGACCGGCTGGGCATCAGTCGGCGGGCGGTGAGCAATCGCATTGTGCGTCGCTTATTTTGTATATTCTTTTATCGTTACGATTGTTTCCCCTTCCTGTTCTGTCCCATTAAACTGTCTTTACCTCACCCCACGAACTTCACTTTTTTTTCCGATTCTCTCCCCCACCCCACTTTGGGGGCAGGGGGAGCAAGCGAGCAGCTGCGTGGTGTTTAGCTGCCTGCCGGGTTAAACCACAACAACCAGCTTCACCTACGCCGATTTCAGCGAATGCAGCTTCTGAAGCTTTAAACTGAAAACCGTATCTTGACACTTTGCCGCGGCAGAAACGATCCGTAACTAGAACTCTACAAAAACGCAGTAACGCACATTGCAAACCCACAGCAGCGACAGCTTCAGAAATATTTCTACCGGGAACAAGGGAGAAAAACAATACAGTTTCATCTCACGCACAGGAAAGCAGCAGGCAGAGAAAAGGGTCGGCATTCGTAGCCCTTGCAGAACGCAGGCATTCTCCTTCCATTCCTAAACCCGCCTCTTAGGTCGAAATATCACAACACTACTACGGCAATATCGAGAGCAGGGAACAGCAGCCCTGCCGCTGGATGTGCTACTGACTGATGCTATTTACGTAGCAGGACACCTAGACAGAGCGGCACGTTTTTCCACACACAACCCTGAACTTCCTGAAAATTTAAGTTTACCAAAACGAGCCATTTGGAACACATTGCCAAACAATGTTTGGCAATAAAACTTTGATGTGTTTGACACACACAAATTTGGGGTAACTCGCTACTTGCTTCCTGCTGTTGTTGTTCTTCCTTCAGAAATTCTACTTGTAGCCAAGTTATTCGCTACCGGTTCAAGCATTTACCTTCCAGGTATTACCAGCACATCTACACAGGCGAGGAACTAAATCGCTCTTCTAAAACTACCCGAGTGAAAATTACAGCCACGAAAGAGGAGTGACAGGGAAGAAAAGGAGAGGTCAGGCAGCAAGAGAGCTCTGCAGGCTGCCACCAGTCAACATCGCACTCTTTTAAAAAAAAAAAAAACACAAACCAAAAAATAACACAAACACAAAAAGCCCACAAAAACCAACAACAAAACAAAACCTTGACGTTGTACCTTTTTTTTCTTTTGGAGCTCGTCCCTGTCTCAGCAAATTGTCTCATCAGAGCATGAAATGCAGGTGATCCGTATCCCGATGACATCTGCACGCGATGAACACGTGTTCAGAAATAGTCCAGATCTGTAAGACCGGTGTCATTTGTGTGGTTTTAATAATCGTAACTCCGTTTTATTGACCGATGCATTTGCGAGGAAACTAAGTAACTTTAAACGTAGCCTCTCCTTGGGGAGAAAAATGCGTTAGGGAGTGAAAAAATGATGATTCAGAGCTCCCAACCATGACGGAGCAGCGGGGAAATTAACGAAAGTGAAGGCCAACAGCAGCAACACGAAGCGACATTTGGCTTTAATTCTGATCACGTACTTAAGCGGCTCGCCAAGTCTATGCCTCGAGCCTATGAATGACTAGCCCTTTTTCGGAAGGACCAACTTTTTTCCTTAAAAGTCCTAGACTGAAGACTCCACTGAACAGAACGTGGATTGAGCCACAGGACAACGTGCCGTCAACACTCTCAGGAAAAAAAAAATATCAAGTAAAAATCAAGTTTAAATATCAGTTTCCATCGTGTCTCATTCATTCCGTTTCTAGTGATTACCTGGGTGCTCCAAAATTCACTCTCCTGACACCACGTAGTACTACAAATTGAGTTATGCCTATAAAAATAAAAGGCTATTTCCAACCTGCCCATAAAATCAGTATGAACAAACAGAAGAGAAACACTTGAACTTAAAGAAGGACACAGGCAGCTCTTAATTTTTCACAGATGAAAGCTCATTCTTTTCCCTGAAAGGAAAACACTCGTAACTACCCAGGGTTAGTTACGCTAACGAGGGTACGTAGGCACGCTCTGTTCACGGCAATTGTTCATCAGCTTTTCTGCACCAGCAGCAAATTTGCCTTTTCCCTGGGTTTGACGGGGAGCACCTGCAGCGACCTTGGACACGCCAATGTTTCTCCCAGCTCCCCCGGCCCCACATGTCCCATCACCTGAGCAGCAAGCGGCGTCAACCACGCAGGATTTTCTTCACGTGACGCAGAAAGTGACGCTGGGAAAAAGAGGAGGCACAAAATGAACCTGTTTGTCACACCCAGCCAACGGCGAAAACCCAGGGAAGGATTCTGCCGTGCGGGGCCGGGCTGTGCACCCCGGGAGCTCCAGCCGGCCGGTTTCGCTCCCCTTTGCCGGGTACCGGGGAGACACCGCCGCCTCGTGCTGCCGCCTGCCCCCCGGGGGACCTCGCTTCAGCCCTCGGGAACGGGACAGGGAGAGACCCTCCACGCAAAGAGAGCGGATCCACGCGTGGCGTGGATTTAATCCCCGAGGGAAGAGGCCGGGCTCCCCGCTAGCAGAAGGACAACTCGCCTCCCTGCCGCTCGGAGCGCCTTGCCGGGGACAGCCCTGCCTGCGCCTGGCTGCTCTTCAGCGTGCCGGGAGTGCAGTCTGGCCGACGGATGCTCCGGCAAACAGACACTGCAGCGAATCGCAGCTCCCGCTCGTTACAGCTGCTGGTAATTTTGCCCCTGGCTAAGGCATGCCCCAGACAGCGGACACCCCGTCTCGTTCCAGCTCCTGCTTGCGACGGTTCTGGCTAATTGAAGCTCCAGCTCTGCACCGTTGATTTCAGCTCCTTCTCCTTACAAGCTCCAGCTATTTGCAACAGCCTGGGCTTTT
>NW_027441631.1:0-52500 GCF_964195595.1 Calonectris borealis
GGCTCCTCATTCCTTTTTTATCAACTTATCCATCTCACTGTCCTTTTCCCTGTATCTTACTTTCTCTGCTCCTCGGTCCTTCTTCCTCATTTTATTTTTTTCTTTCTATTCCTGTGTCCTGTTCCCCTTCACTGTATTTTCGTTCTCTGTATCTGCTGCTCCAGTAACGATTGCCGAGTTGTCTCGGTACAGGCACCGAGCCCCGGAGCAGACTCACTCCTGGAACTTAAACGCATTAACGAATAAACACTTGCTGTCTCCTTTGCTCTCATGGCTGTGCCTGTAGTCCTTTGTACATGGTGAGTGACTGTCAGAGTCCAGGGGAGCAGGCTCAATAGCGGGTGTAAGGGGCTATGGCTGCAGCTGTGGGCTGGGGCTGGAGGAGCTCAGGGGGGGCCGGTGAGGCTGATGATGATGGCCCCTCTGTGTCAAAGGGCTGTAGCCCCAGGGGATGGTGCTGCTGGGGTACGCACGCCTGAGCGTGCCGACGAGCCGCACGTTTCCGATGCACTGGTGCAACAGGCTGATGGTCAGTTGGAGTCAGGCCCTCTCAGGGCTGCTTCCAGGGATTTTCTGAGAGCTGGTGGAGAGGAAGCAGGAAGAGGTGCAGGAGATGGCTGCCCCCACCCCTCTGGGTACCCGGAGGCCTTCCCACCCCCTGGAAAAGGTGCCGGGTGCTTCCCCAACTCAAGAAAACTCCTCCAGCCCTGCTCACCCCCTGCAGCTGTCTCCAGCTCCAGCACCTCCCTTGAAGCCTGTTCTGTAGCCACAGATTGCCCCCAAACCCTGGCCCCAAGCTGGCCCTTGAATATGCTTTATTCTCCATAAATGCAGGTGCCGTTAGCATCAGTTCGGGGAAAGAGCGGTGTCTCCAGGAGCTCCTGCAGAAGGAGGGGTTCCTGCCTGAGGAGAGCTACAGTCATCACTGTGGATAACGGTTGCTTGTTCTTTCCCTCTCCCAGAGGCAGCACCGAGGACTCGGTCGTCGGTTCCTCTCCGGGGATGTTGTTGATTGCGTCTGGCTCAGGTTTGTGTGGGTTGCCTTTGGCCTCATTCTCCTAGCTGCATGGGCGAAAAGGGACAGCTGGACGCTTAGTGGCTGTGGGCAGGAGTTGCTGCGGCTGATGCTGGAGAGGCCAGAAAAAGGTAAAGCAGCTGAAGAATAAAATAAAGAGGATCCAGCTGGCAGCTGCCTCCAGCTGCAGGCAGGAGCCAGCCTGCCTCTCCAGGTGAGGGAGGATCCCTTTTAGCGTCGTCCTCGGCAGATCCGATCACCAACGTGCACCACACGGTACGTCTGTATGCGTAACCCAAAGCACGCTACAGCCACGCAGAGTGTGCGCGTGTGAGGCTATGTATCTGGTAAGCCTCGTATTGTAAGAGCTGTGAGACACTGATTTATTCTCTCAGGTGGATGACAGTCAAGCGACCGCAGCTATGGAGGAGGAAGGAGACAGAGAGGGAGAGACGAAGATGTGTCTGAACTGTGAAATTCTCCAGCAACTCTGAGAGCGGGAGCTGCGGTGAGTGCTGGAGCCTCGAGGCCGTGTAGTTCCTCTTCTGCGTCCCGGTCCCTCCCTGCCCCCCCGTTCTCTTTCTGTTACTGCAGTCATTTTTTTTTCTTCTCTGCACCTCTTCCTCTCTCATTCTCCAAGTCCCCGTCTTTATCTATCATTATACTTTTCCGGTTTCTTTTTTTCTCTGCGCTTCTATCCTGTTCCTTGTCCCTCTTTTTCATCCTCTGTCTCTGTCCTGCAGTCCATCACTAGTTTTGTCTTTCTCCCTCTATCTATCTGTCTTCCTATCCCAATTTCTTAAATTTCTCTCCGTCTGCCCGTTAGCCCTTCACAGTTCCTACCCCCCCACCTCCGTCTGTCTCCATGTCCCTATTTTTTAATTCCCCCCTCTCTCTCCCCTGTATTCTAGATACATTTTTCCTTTCTTAGATTCTCTCGTTCCTATGTTTTCATTTATTCCCTCTCTGTCCCATGGCCCATTTTTGTCTGTATCGTTCTTTCTCTGGCTCCCTGTCCCTATTCTTTAATTCCTCTGTCTCTCCCCTTCAGCTCATCGAGTTTTTTTGGTATTTCTGTTTATCTCTGTCCATATCACAGTCACCTTTTTTAAATCCTCCCTCTCTGCCCTGTGGCCCATCACTATTCTTTGTTTTTATCCATCTCTGTCTGTCTGGTTCCCTGTCATTTCCTCCTCTTGGGCCTGTAGCCCATTGCTAATGTTTTTCCTCTGTGCCTCTCTCTCTGTGGGTCCCTTTCCCTATTTTTCAATCCCCCTTCTCTGCCCTGTAGCCGATCGCTGTTGTATTGGGTTTACGCGATAAGGTTTTGTTAGCTGGGGTGCGGCAGGGGCTGCAGGGGTGAGAAGGGACCAGGAGTCGCCCCCATGTCGGGCACAGCCAGTTCCGTCTCTGAGACGGATCTGCTGCCGATCAAAGCTGAGCCCATCAGCAACGCTGGTAACGCCTCTGTGATGGACGTTTAAGAAGGGCTAAAAAAAAGCTGTGCAGAAGCTGCGATAGAGGAAATGTGAGTGTTAAAGAGCCCTGCAGACATCAAGGTCAGTGAAGACGGAGCGGGAGGAGGTACTCCAGGCAGAGATTCCCCTGCAGCCTGTGGTCGAAGAACACGGTGACGCAGGTTGTTCTCCTGCAGCCCGTGGAGGTCCACGGTGCAGCAGACGTGCACGTGCAGCCCATGGAGGACCCCACGCCGCAGCGGGTGGATGTGCCTGAAGGAAGCTGTGACCCCGTGAAGAGCTAGCGCTGGAATGGGCTTCTATCAGCACTTGTGGCCCCGTGGGAGGGACCCTACGCTGGAGCAGAAAAAGAGCATGAGGAGGAAGGAGTGGCAGAGATGATGTGCGATGAACTGCTCGCAACCCTCGCTCCCTGTCCCCTTGCATTGCTCGGGGGGAGGATGTAGAGAAGTCGGGAGTGAAGATGAGCTTAGGAAAAAAGAATAGGGTGGGGGGAAGGTGTTTTTTAGATGTTCTTATTTCTCTTTATCCTACTCTGATTTTGATTGACAATAAATTAAATTAATTTCCCCAAGTCGAGTCTGTTCTGCCTGTGATAGTAATTGGTGAGCGATCTCTTTGTCCTCATCTCAACCTACAGGCTTTTTTGTCGTATTTTCTTCCCCTGTCTTGTTGAGGAGGGGGAGCGATAGAGCGGTTTGGCAGGCGGCCAGCCACGGTCAATCCATCACAGTTTTCTTATATCAGCGTCTGTGTCCCTATTTTTTAATTCTTCCCTATGTTTCTTGTACCCCATCGCTCTTGAAACTTTCTTTCAACCTCTCCATCCCTATCTTTTTAATTCTTGCGTATGTTTCTCCAACGCAGTCGCTTTGTAAATTTTCTTGCTACCTTTCCCTCTCTCAGTCTCCTTGACCTAATTTTAATTTCTTGCCCGTTTCCTGCACACCATCGCTTTCTAAATTTTCTTTCTACGACTCCCTCTATCCATTTCCTTGTTTATAATTCTTAATTCTTCCTTTTCTGTCCTGTATCCTGTTGCTTTCTGCACTTTCTTTCTACATCTTCCTGCCCCTATTTGTTAGTTCTTGCCTATCTTTCTTGTACCCTGTTGCTTTTTGAAAGTTTCTTTCCATGTCTACCTTTGTCTGGCTCCCTGTTTCTATTTTTTATTTCTTGCTTATGTTTTTTTTCCCCTATCACTTTAGAATTTTTCCCCGTCCCTTGTCTTGTCTCTGTTTTGTCCCGCTGGTTCCTTCCGCCTCTCTCCCCCGCTCCCCGTCTCTCTTATTTTTTCCTCCCTCTCTCTGTCCCTGTTTTCTGCAATCTCTCTGCTCTCCTCTCTCTACACAATTGTCCTACTCCCCACCCCTCTCTTTTTCGCAGTGTCCTGTTTTCTGGCTCCCTGTACCACACCTCTTCTCTATGTTCTTCTGTCCTTCCTCCTGCTTTTCTCTTCCCTTTTCTTCCTCTTTCCCGCTGCATTTGCACACCAAGCCTTGCAGCCAATTCACTGCTGGGATTTCTTACGTGCATTAACGAGTAAGCTTTTCCTGGCCTTCTCTGTGCCCCTGGATATGTTTGCAGCCCCTGGGGCAGGGCTCGTGGCTGTGGACAGGTGCAGGGGAGAGGGCGATGTGCTGTGGCACTTTGCCAATGGCCCCTGCTCCCAATGGGCTCCAGCTGGGGCTGGGGCAGCCTAGGTGTGGTCAGTGAGGCCGAGAATGGGCTGGGCTAAGGGGCTCTCGCTGTAAAGGGGGCTGCCTGGGCACACCTGCCCGAGGGAGCTGACGAAGGGAAAACTGGCTGTGGAGGGCATCCGAGGGGGTCCCAGAGGCAGCTGCCTCCAGCAATGAATGGCCGGTGGCGAGAAAGGATCCTGCCAAGCCGCCCTCGACAGAGTGGACACCAGCATGCGGTGCTGGGAGCTCATTGTCTCCGCTACGTGCGTGAGCCACCGTGTGTCGAGGAAGCCTTGCGGATGAGGAGCATCTGGGCATCCGCTGCGTGCTGCAGAACGGGTGAGGGTCGGGCTGGCGGCACTGCAGAGGAGGAAGGGGCAGATGCAGAGAGGTAAGCGTCGGGGTGGTGAAGGTCTCCTGCCGGCACCGGGAGCTGCGGTAAGTCGCGTGTCCTCCCCTCTGCATCCTGGCCCATCTCTGCCACCCTTTTCCAGATGTCTGCCTGCCTCCTTCCTCCATCTCCCTCTCTGCCTGCCCACCTACCTGTATGGCTCCCCCAAACTTGTTATTGTTCTTCCAACTCTGCCCAGTACCCTCTTGCCTTTTAAACGGTTTCTATGTCTCTCTCGAACCAGCTCTGTCTCCGTTTTTTTTTAGTTTTTCTGCTTTGCTTTGTACCCCAATTACTTTTTAAATTTCATTTCTCTACCTACCAGTATCTGGCTCCCTGACTCTGTTTTTTCATAAATACCTGCCTCCGCTCTGTACCCTATAGCTTTTCAAAGTTTCTTTCTACGCCTCCCTGTATTTGGCTCCCTTTTCCTATTTTTTATTTCTTCTCGCTCTTTCCTTTATCCCATAATCTTAAAAATTTCATTTATACATACATCTCTCTCTCTCTCTCCAGCCTTATTTTTTAATTCTCACCTGGGTGAATTGTATTCTGTTGCTTTTTGAAAGGTTTTCCTATTTTTCCCACTATCTTCCTTCCCATCCCTATTTTAAAAGTTTTTCCTGTGTTTCCCTTTACCTGCCGCTTTCTAGTTTCTCCTTCTATGTATCCCTCCTTCATCTCCCTGTCTTTATTTCTTAATGTTTTCCTACCTGTCCTGTACCCCGTCACTTTTTAAGTTTTATTTCTATGTCTCCCTCTATCTGGCTCACTATCCCTATTTTTTAATTCCTCCCTTTAGCCAGGGAAGCGTCTGCCCAGGCACGCCTGCCTGAGGGAGCTGAAGAAGGTGAGCTGCCTGAGGCCGGAATCCGAGAGGGTCCTGCCAGCAGCTGCCTGCAGCACGGAACGGCCGGTGCCCGCGGTGAGGAAGGATCCCTCCGAGCCGTCCCCGACAGAGCGCACCACCGGCACACGGTGCTGGGAGCTCGGTTCCTCCGTTGGCTGCACGTGTGAGCCGCTGGGAAGCCTCGCGGCGGCGGAGCATCGAGGCGCCTGCCGCCGAGGCAGAGAGAAAAGCGTCAGGGCGGTGAAGGTCTCCCACCAGCGCCGGGAGCTGCGGCGAGTCGCGCTTTCTGTCTCGCGCGTCCCGATCCATCTCTGCCACCCTTCCCTAGGTCTCTGCCTGCCTCCCTGCCCGTCCCTGCTTCTGTCTCCCTCTCTGCCAGCCCACCTACCTGTCCGGCTCCCAAAACTTGTTACTCCTCTGCCAACTCTGCCCTGTACCACTTCACCTACTAATTTGTTTCTAAGTTTCCCTCTCTGTGTCTCCCTGTCCTTATTTTTTAAGGTTTTCCTATGTTTTCTATATCCCGTTACATTTTAATTTCTCTTTGTACATTTCCCTCTCTCTGGCATCCTGTCGCTATTTTTTAATTCCTCCCTCTATCCTGTACTTAATTGCTTTTAAAATTTTCTTTCTATGTTTCCTTCTATCCATCTCCCTGTCCCTATTTTTTAATTGTTTCCTGTGTTTCTTGTACCCCATTGCTTTTAATGTTTTCTCATTGTGGTTCCTTCTATCCATCTCCCTGTCCCTGTTTTTTTAATATTCCCTTTTTTCTTGTACCCAATCACCGTTGAAGTTTTTTTTCTACTTTGTCCTCTATCCATCTCCCTGTCCCTGTTTTTTTAATATTCCCTTTTTTCTTGTACCCAATTGCCGTTTTAGTTCTTTTTTTACGTTGTCCTCTATCCATCTCCCTGTCCCTATGTTTTAATTCTTGTCTATGTTTCTTGTACTCGGTTGCTTTTTAAAATTCCTTCTACGTCTCTCTCTATCTGGCCTGTCTTGATTTTTTAATTATTCCTTATATTTCTTGTACCCCATTGCTATTTAATTTCTCTTTCAGTAATTCCCTTTTTCTGGTTCCTTTTCCCTAAATTTTAATTAGTCTCTTTCTTCCGAATATCTTCTCACTTTTTAAATTTTCTTTCAATATTTCCTTCTATTCTCATCCCTGTTCCTACTTTTTAATTCTTTCCTGTGTTTCTTGTAGCCTGTCGCTTTGAAAAATTGCTTTCTATGTCTCCCTCTATCTGATTCCCTATCCCTATTTTTTAATTCTTCCCTCTCTGCCCTGTTCCCAGTTGCTTTAAAAATTTTCTTTCTATACCTCCATTTATTTAGTTTCCTGTCGTTTTTTAATTTTTTCCTGTCTATACTATAGTCTGTCAATTTTAAATTTTGTGTCTATGACTACTTTTCTGCAGTTCACCGTCTTCATCTTCTAATTCTCTCCGGTCTGTCCTGTACTCTATTGCTTCTTCAATTTTCTTTCTGTGTCTTTTATCAGGCTCCCTATCCGTATTTTTTAATTCTGTGCCATGTCGTGTTCCCTGTTGCTTTCTAAATTTACTTTTATGTGTGTGTCTATTTTTTCCCCATTCTTATTTTTAAATTTATTCTTGTCTTTCCTTAAAGCCGTCGCATTTTAAATTTTCTTTGTGTCACAGTTTATCCACTTTGCTGTCCCTATTTTTTGTTTTCCTGTCTCTCCCGCACTTGTCGCTTTTAAAATTTTCTTTCCGTGTCTACTTTAATGAATTTTCTGTTTGACTTTTTAGTTTCTTGTCTATCCTGTACCCTGTTGCTTTTGAAATTTTCTTTGTGCGTCTCTCTGTACTTTTCTCCTTATTCTTATTTTGTAACTTTTTCTTGTTGTTCCTTAATGCCTCTGCTTTTATAATTTTCTTCCTATGTCTCTCTCTATCGCCCTACCCTTGTTTTAAGTTTTTTTCTTGTTGTTCCTTAATGCCTTTGCTTTTTAAATTTTCTATGTCGATTTTAATCCAGTTCTGTTCCCATTTTAAGTTTTTTTTCATGCTTGTCCTTTACCCAGTCGCTTTTAAAATTTTCTTTCTATGTCTACTTTAACCAAATGACTGTATTTATTTTTCAATTTTTTCCTGCCTGTCCTAAACCCCATCGCTTTTTCGATTTTCAGTCTGTGTGTTTTTATCAAGCTCCCTATCCCTATTTTTTGATTTATTCTTGTCTGATGTGTACCCTGTCACTTTAAAAATTATATATCCATGTCTGTCTCTATTTTTTACCCTATCCTTATTATTTATTTTTTTCTTGTCTTAATGCCATCGCTTAATAAATTTTTTCCTATGTCAACATTTATTATGTTTGCTATCTTATCTGTTCCCCGACGCTTTTAAAATTTTGTTTCTATGCCTCCGTTTTTCTAGTTTTCTGTCCCCATTTTAAAATTTTTTTCCGTGTTTCCCACACCACAACTTTTAAAATTTTATTTCTGCACGTGGTGGTTTTGGATGGGATAGCGTTAGTTTTCTTCACAGTAGCTGGTACGGGGCTACGTTTTGGATTTGTGCCGAAAACAGCGTTGTTAACACAGGGACGCAGCAGTTATTGCTGAGCGGCGCTTACGCAGCTCGGGGGCTGTTCCGCTCCTCCCCCCGCCCCACCAGCGAGCAGGCTGGAGGTGCACGAGAAAGTGGGAGGGGACACAGCCGGGACAGCTGACCCCACCTGAACGAAGGGATATTCCAGACCCTATGACGTCACGCGTAGCAATAAAACTGGGGGTGGAGGTTTGCGGGGGTCGCTGCTCGGGACCGGCCAGGCATCCGTCTGTCGGTGGTGAGCAATTTTTTTCATTTGCATCGCTTGTTTGTCTCGGGTTTTATTTTCCTCTCTTTTTGTTGTTTGTTTCCCCCCCCCCCTTACATTTTTTAAACAATTTCTGTTTAATTATTAAACTGTTTTTATATCAACTCTTGTGTTTCTTTCTCACATTTATCCTTTCCATTGTCTCCCCATTCCGCTGTGGCGGAGCGAGCGGGCAGCTGTATGGTGCTCAGTTGCTAGCCAGGGTTAATCCACGACCTTGCGTCTACGTTTCTGAAGCTGTCAATGGTTATTTTGTAAGTATTTCCTGTCTGTCACCTACCCCGTCCCTTTTCAAAATTTCTAATTTCTACTTTTATCCAGTTCGCTATCTTTATTTTTCAATTTTTTCCTCTATGTCCTGTACCCTGTCGTTACTAAATTTCCTTTCTGTTTCTCAGTTTTACTTCACTGTCGCTATTTTTTAATTTTTTCCTGTCTGTCTTGTACCTAATCAATTCTAAATTTTTCCTTCTGTCTACTTACATTAAGCTGCGTATTGCTGTTTTTTAATTTTTTCATGGCTATCGTGTACCCTGTTGCTTTTTACATTTTCTTTCCATGTCGACTTTAACCAATTCTATTTCCTTAATTGCTGTTGCTTTTAAAATTTTCTGTGTACTTTTATCCCATTTGGGGTCTTTAATTGCCTACCTTTATTTCTTGTCTTTCCTTAATGCTGTCGCTTTTAAATTTTTTTTCTGCATCTGTTTTAGTTCGCTGTTCCTATTTTTTTAATACTTCTTTTTTGTTACTAATCCCCCTCACTTTAAAAATTTTCTTTCTATGCCTACTTTTATTCCCTTTGCTGTCTTTTAAAAATTATTTCTTCTCTTTCTTCTGTGCCATCACTTTCATTACTTAGATCTTCTTTTTACATCTGTTTTAGTTCGCTGTTGTTACTTTTTAATTTTTCCTTATTTCCTTAATCACTGTTGCTTTTAAATTTTTTTGTCTACATTTATCCAGTTTGCTGTCTTTATTTCTTAATTATATCTCATCTTCCTGTAGCGGCCTCGCTGTTTAAATTTTCTTTCTCGATCTCTTTTAGTTTGCTGTCCCTTTTTAATGTTTTTTCCTGTATTTCCCTAATGCCTGTCGCTTTTAAAATGTCCTTTCTCCGCCTATTTTTTTTTCTTCGCTGTCTTATAAGAATTTTTTTTGTCTTTTCTTAGTGCCGTCCCTTTTTACATATTCTTTCTATGTTTCTGTTATAGTTTGCCATTGCTATTTCTTAATTTGTCCTTATTTTCTTAATCCCTGTTGCTTTAAAAATTTTCTACTTCTATCTCATTTGCTGTCTTAATTTTTAAATTATTTTCTCTTGTTTTTCCTTAGTGCCATCGCTTTTTAAATTTTATTTCTTCTTCTCCGTTTTAGTTTGCAAATATTTACTTTCTTCCTTATTTCCTTAATCCTATTTGCTTCTTAAATTTTCTGTCTTCTTTTATTATGTTCACCATCTTGATTTTGTAATTATTTCTTGTCTTTCCTTAGCATCCTCGCTTTTTAGATATTCTTTATAAATATCCATTTTAGTTCGCTGTCTGTTTTTTTTTGTTTTTCCCTTTATTTTCCTTTCCCCCTCGCTTGAAGAAGTTTTTTCTACGCCTACTTTTTCCTCTCTTTGCTATCTTTTTAAAATTATTTCTTTTCTTGCTTCTTTGCTGTGACTTTTTAGATTTTCTTTCTACATTTCAGTTTGCGGGTGCTATTTTTTAATTTTTTCCTTATTTCTGTAATCACCGTCACTTATAAAATTTCTGTCTACTTTTACCGCGTTCGCTGTCTGAATTTTGCTGTCTTTTCTGTCAATAATTTCTCGTCTATCCTCAGTGCTGTCGCTTTTTAAATATTCATCTCTTTTAGTTCAGTGTTTCTACTGCATAATTTTTTCCTTTATTTCCCTAATACCCATTGCTTTCTAATTGTTCTTTCTATGCCTACTTTTATTCCGTTCGCTATCTTTTTAAAATTGTCTTTTCTTTCCGTAGTGACCTAGCTTTTAAAATTTTCTTTCTACATCTCTTTTAGTATGCTGTCCCTATTTTTTAGTTTTTCCCTTTATTTCCCTAAGCCCCTGTTTTTTTTATCTTCTCTCTGTGCCTACTTTTATTCCCTTTGCAGTTCTTAAAAATAATTTCTTGTCTTCCCTTAGTGCCCCTGCTTTCTAAATATTCTTTTTATGTCTCCATTTTAATTTGCCAATGCCATTCTAAAATATTTTTCTCATTTCTTTCATGACTGTTGTTTTTAAAATTTTCTGTCTCCTTTTATCCTATTCGCCGTCTTTATTTTGCTGTCCTTATTTTTTAATTAATTTCTTGTCTTTCCTTAGTGCCATCACTTGAAAAATTTTCTTTCTACATCTCTGTTTTTGCTTTCCCTATTTCTGATTTTTTTTCCTCTATTTCCCTGATGATTGTCGCTTTTTAAGTTTTCTTTCTATGCCTACGTTTATCCCATTCACTGTCTTTACTTTTTAATTATTTCAGCTCTTTCTTCTGTGCCATCACTTTTTATATTTTCTTTCTACATCTCTGTTTTAGTTTGCCTCTACTATTTTAAAATTTTTTTCCTTTTATTTCCCTAATCCCTTTCATTTTTAAAATTTTCTAGTTTTATCCTGTTCCCAGTCTTTACTTAGCTGTCTTTTCTTTTACGTATTTCTTGCCTTTCTTTAGTGCCTTTGCTTTAAGTTTTTTTCTTCATCTGTTTTAGCTTGCTGTCCCTATTTTTTAATATTTCCCTTTATTTCCCTAATTCTCCTCAGTTTTAAAATGTTCTTTCCATGCCTACTTTTATTCCCTTTGATGCCTTTATTTGTTAATTACTTATTCTCTTTCCTTAGTGCCCTAGCTTTTAAAATTTTCTATCTATGTCTGCATTTTATTTTGCTGTTGCTATTTTTTAGTTCTTTCCTCTCTTGATCCCTTGGCTTTTAATATTATCTACTTTTATCGCGTTCGCTGTCGTTAGCTTTTAATTATTTTTCTTGTCTTTCTTTAGTGCATTCCCTTTATAATTTTTCTTTCTATGTCTCTCTTTTTAGTTTGCTGTTGCTATTATTTAAACATTTCCTTATTTCTTTCATCACCTTTGCTGTTAACGTTTTCTAGTCTACTTTTATCCTGTTTATGGTCTTTATTTGTCTATTTTTTAATTATTTCTCATGTTTACTTATCACTGTCACTTTTTGTATGTTCTACGCACATCTCCTTTTTAGTTAGCTGTCCCTATTTTTTAGTTTTTCCCTTTATTTCCTGAATCCTTCTCGCTTCTGAAAAGTTCTTTCTACGCCTACTTTTTTCCCTTTGCCATCTTTTAAAAATTATTTCTTCTCTCGATTCTTTGCTGTCATTTTTAAGATTTTGTTTCTTTCAAACTCTGTTTTAGTTTAATGGTGGTATTTTAAATTTTTTTTCTTTATTTCCTTAATCCTATTTGCTTCTAAAATTTCCTGTCTACTTTTATTCTTTTAGCTGTCTTTATTTTTTTATTATTTCTTGTCTTTCCTTAATGGCTTCGCTTTTTAAATTGTCTTTCTACAACTCTATTTTATTTTGCTGGCCTTTTTAAAATATTTTTTCAGTTTATTTCTGTAATCCTGGTCACTTTTTGGATTTTTTTTACTTCTATCCCGTTCGCTGTTTGTATTTTGCTGTTTTTTTCTTCTTTTAACAATTTCTTGTCTGTTCTCAGTGCCCTCGATGTTTAAATTTTCTTTCTACATCTTTTACTTTGATGTCCCTATTTTTTAGTTTTTCCCTTTAATTTTCTAATCCCTCGCAATTTTTTAATGTTCTCTCTGTGTCTATTTTTATTCCCTTCACTGTCCTTTTTTAATTTCTTCTCTTTCCTTAGTGCCCTCGCTTTTAAGATTTTCTTTCTACGTCTCCATTTTAATTTGCTGTCCCTATTTTTCAGTTTTCCCCTTTATTTCCCTAATCCTCCTCGCTTTCTTAATGTTCTTTCTATGCCTACTTTTATTCCCTTTGCTCTTTTTCTTAATTATTTCTTGTCTTTCCTTCATGCCTTTGCTTTTTAAATTGTCTTTCTACTTTGCCGTTTTAGTTTGCTGTCGCTGTTTTTGAATTTTTTCCTATTGCGTTAATCCCCATTGCTTGTAAAATTTTCAGTCTACCTTATCCTGTTCACTATCTTTATTTATAAATTTTCTCATCTTTCCTTAGTGCGGTCGCTTTTTACAATTTCTGTCTTCATCTGTTTAGTTCGCCGTTGCTATTTTTTAATTCTTTCCTGTCTTAGTCCCTCGGCTTTAAAAATTTTGTTTCTCTGTCTGCTTTTATCTAGTTTGCGGTCTCTGTTTTTATTTTTTTTTTTCTGTTTGTCCTCTTGCCAGTTGGTTTTGAAATTTTCTTTCTATATTTACGTTGATCAAACTCCCTATTATTATTTTTTAATAGGTTTCTGTCTTGGTCACCCTTTTTTATTTTTTAGATTTTTCATGTCTTTCCTAAAAGATGTGGCTTTTTAGTTTTTCCATGTGTAATTTTATCCCATCCAATGTGTTAATTTAATTCTTTCCTGTCTGTCCCGCAGCCTGCGCTCCACTTAATAAATTTTCTTTGTATGTCTCTGTTTAGATCGCTGTCTCTATATTTTTTTTACTTTTCCCCTCTCTTAATCCCTTGGCTTTTAAAATTTTGTTTCTATATGTACCGGTGCTCTAGTTTGCTGTCCCTATTTTTAGTTGTCTGCTGACTGTCCTGTACCTCTTTGCATTTTCAAGTTTCCTTCTATGTGTACTTCCATCAAGCTCCCAATCCCTAATTTATTTTTCTTCCTGTCTCTTATGTATCCCATTACTTTTGAAATTTTTTTCCTTCTCATCTTTTATTCGGTTTCCTCTCCCTATTTTAATTTTTTTTTCCGTTTTCCTTACCCTGTCATTTTTAAAATTTTCTTTTTATGCCTCTGTTCATCTCATTGCCTTTCCCTTGTTTTTAATTCTTTCTTGTTGTGTACTCTGTTGCTTTTAAAATTTTATTTGTATATCTCCATTTATCTAGTTCCCTGTCCATTTTTTTCCTCGCTGTGTTTCCGGTAGCCTGTCGCTTTTTATTTTCGCTTTTGAACCTCCCTCTGCAAAGCTTCCTCGAACAATTGTTAAAATTTCCTGCCTCTCTGTCCTGTTCCCTTTCTAGTTCTCAGTCTATCCATCTTATGTGCTCTCTTTTTTAATTCTTTCCTGTGTTTGTCACTTTTTAATTTCTCTATGACTGCCTCTATCCAGCTTCCTGTCCCTCTTTGTTGTTGTTATTGTTGTTTTTTTTAAAAATCTTTCTGCTTTGTTCCCCTTTTGTAGTTTTCTACATGTCTCACTCTATCCAGTTCTCCATCACTGTAAAATGACACCCCCACCGTCCCTCTGTCTCCTGTCTGTGTCTGTCTCATTCTCTGTCCCTCTCTGTTGTTTCTGTTGTCCCGCTCGGTTCCTCCCCTCTCTCTCCCCTGCTCTCTGACTCACCCCCCCCACCCTTATTTATTGCTCCATCTCCTCATTCTCCTCCTTGCTGCACTCCATTTCTGTCTCTCTCATCACCTGTATGCGGTTCCCCGTCCCTCTCTTGTTCCCTGTATCCCATTTTTTGGCTCCCTGTCCCATACCTGTTGTCTACCTTCCTCTGTCTTTCCTCCTGCTTTCTTCTTCCCTCTTTTCCCTTTGTCCTGCTGCCTTTGGATTCTGAGACTTGGAGCCAACTCGGTGCCGAAATTTTTGATGCGTGTAAAGAAACAAACCTTTGCTGCCTCCTTTGTGCTCCTGGGTGCGTTTCCAGCTGCTGGGCTCTGGGCAAGTGGCTGTGGTTGGGTCCAGGGGAAGGGGTGATGTGCTGTGGGGCTGGGGCCATGGCCCCTCTTCCCGATGGGCTCCAGCTGTGGGCTGGGGCCGCCCAGGTGGAACCCATGAGGTGCGAATGGGGCTGGGCCAGGGGTTTATAAAGGCTGCAGGTGGGGATGGGTCAGGGCAGCCCCCTGTGAGGCTGAGGATGGGGCTGGCCCTGCTATGCTAAAGGGCTCTAGCTGGAGAGGGGGCTGCCTGGGCACGCTTGCCTGCAGCACCCGGCCGAAGAGTGAAACGAAGAAGCTTCCGCAGGCAGTTGTCTCCGGCAAGGAACAGCCCATCCCCGCAGCGAGGAAGGATCTCTCCCAGCAAGCCCTGACAGAGCACACCACCAACACATGGCGCCAGGAGCTCAGTGCCTCTGTTGGCCGCATGTGTGAGCTGCCATGAGTCTGGGAAGCCTCATGGGAGAGAAGCGCTCCAGCCCCTGCTCTTAGGTGGGTGAGGGTCAGGCAGCCGGCACTGCGGAGAAGGAAGGGACAAGGGCAGAAAGAGAAGCCTCAGGGCAGTAAAGGTCTCCTGCCGGTCTCCAGCAGCTGCGGTGAGTTGTGCATCCCACCTCGTCCATCCGGGCCCCTCCCTGCAGTGCTTCTCCAGACCTCTGCCTACCTCCTTGCTCGTCCCTGCCTCCGTCTACCTTTCCAGCTGCCCGGCTCCCTAAGGCTTTTTGCTCTTTTGTCAGCCCTGTTCTATACACCGTCGCCGCCTACATTTCCAGCTCCCCACCTGCCTATTATTTCATTTTTCCCACGCTGCCTTCTTTCTCATTGTTTGTGCAAATTGCATTTCTAGGTCTCCCTCTATTCAGCGTGACCCATCTCTGTTTTCAGTGACTCCCTGTGCTCTGTACCCTGTTGCTCTTCCAATGTCTTTTCCCTGTGGCTCCCTCTCCCGATATTTAACTCCTTACGCATACGGCCAGTATCCCGTTGCTTTCTAAATTTTCTCTCCCTGACTCCAGTTATCCAGTTTCCTGTTCGTGTTTTTAATTTCTTCCTCTACTTCATCACTTTTTAAATTTTGTTTCAATGTCTCCATTTATTTAGTTTGCTGACCCTATTTTTTTTTTCCTCTCTGTTCTCAATTTCTTTGCTTTATATATTTTCTTTCTATGTCTCTGTTTTAGTTTGCCGTCGCTACTTTCTAATTTTTTCTCATTTTCTTAATCTGTTGCTTTTAAAATTTTCTGTCTGCTTTTATTCCATTTGCTGTCTTTTTATTTATTTCTTGTGTTTTCTTAGTGCGGTCACTTTTAAAATTTTCTTTTCATGTCTCTGTTTCAGTTTGGTGTCCCTACTTCATAATTTTTTCCTTTATTTCCCTAATGCCTATCACTTCTTCAATGTTCTTTCTATGCCTACTTTTATTCCCTTTGTTGTTTTCTTTCTTTTGTGCCGTTGCTTTTTATATTTTCTTTCTATGGCTCCATTTTAGTTGGCTGTCACGATTTATTAATTTTTTCCTTATTTTTTTAATCAACCTCGCTTTTAAAATTTTCTGTCTGCTTTTATTTGGGTTGCTGTATTTATTTTTTAATGATTTCTTGTCTTTAGTAGTGCCTTCGCTTTGTAAATTTTCTTTCTGCATCTCTGGCTTACTTAGGTGTCGCTACTTTTTAATTTTTCCCTTTATTTCCCTAATGCCCCTCGCTTTTTAAATGTTCTATGTCTACCTTTTTCCCTTTGATGTATTTATTTTTAATTATTTCTTGTCTTTCCTTAGTGCCCTCAGTTTTATATTTTCTTTCTACATCTGTTTTAGTTTGCTGTACCTATTGCATAATTTTTTTCCTTTATTTCCGTAATGCTTGTTGTTTTTAAAGTTTTCTTTCTATGTCTACTTTTATGCTGTTCCCTGTCTTGAATTTTTAATGATTTCTTGTCTTTCCTTAGTGCTGTCGCTTTGAAAAGTTTTTGTCTATGTATGTCTTTTAGTTCACTGTCGCTATTTTTTAGTTCTTTCCTCTCTTAATCCATCGGCTTGAAAAATTTTCTGCTTTTGTCTTGTTTGTTGTCTTGATTCTCAAATTGTTTTCCTTTGCTTTACTTTTTGCCATGACTTTTAAAATTTTCTTTCTACGTCTCTGTTTTAGTTTGCTTGCTATTTTTTAAATTTTTTCCTCATCTCAATTTTTCGTTCTTTGTACCCCCATTACGTTCGCTGTTTTACTTACTTCATTATTTCTTGTCTTTCCCTAGCGCTCTTGCTTTTAAAATTCTTTCTATCTCTGCATTTTCATTTGCTACCAATATTGTTTAATTCTTTCCTCCCTTAATCCCTTGGCTTTTAAAATGTTGATTCAATGTTTACTGTTATCTACTTTGCTGTCTCTGTTTTCAGTTTTTTTCCTATCTGTCCTGTACCTCATCGTTTTTAAAATTTTCCTTCTATGCCTGCTCTTGTGAAGCTTCCCATCCCTGATTTTTATGTTTCCTGCCTGTCATGTACCCTGTCACTTTAAAAATTTACTTTTTATGTCTCTGTTTATTTAGTTCGTTCTCCCTGTTGTTTAATTTTTTTTTTTTTACTTCTCATAGTCCTTGTTGCTTTTAAAATGTTCCATGTCTACTTTTATGCTGTTTGATGTCTTTAGTTTTGAATTACTTCTTGTCCTTCCTTAGTGCTGCCTTATTTAAAATTTTGGTTGATGTCTCTGTTCTAGTTCAGTGTCCCTATTTTTTAATCTTTTCATGGCTTGTAAACCTTTGTTTCTATGTCTACTTTTATCTACTTTGGTGATCCTATTTGAAAGTTTTTCCTCTCTGTCCTGTATGTCATTGCTTTTTACATTTTCTTTCCGTGACCTCTTTTATCAACAGGCCTATCCTTATTTTTTATTTCTTTCCTGTCTCTCGTTTAACACGTAGCTTTTAAATTTTCTTTCTATGTCTGATTTTATTGAGATCATTGTCTGCATTGTTTCTTATTTCTCTTGTTTCCTTAGTGCCCTTGCTTTTTAAACTTTCTGTCTGCGTCTTGGCTTATTTAGTTTGCTGTTCCTATTTTTTTTAGTTCTTTTCTCTGTTAATTCCTTGGATTTTCAAATTTTGTTTTTATGTCTACTTTTATCACGCTCCCTATCCCTATATTTTATTGCTTTTCTGTCTGTCATGTACCCCCTTGCTTTTAAAATGTACTTGCTATGTCTCCGTTTTTTGTTTTGTCCCTGTTTTTTCATATTTTCCTCTCTTAATCCCATGGCTTTTAAAGTTTTTTTACATGTACTTTTTTTTTCATTTTCTGTCTATACTTTTTAATCTTTTCTTCTCAATCCCCATCGCTTTTAAAATTTACTTTCTATGTTTGTTTATTTAGTTCACAGTCATTATCTTTTTTTCTTTACTTCCTTAATCCCTGTTGCTTTTGATATTTTCTGCGTCTCCTTTTGTCCAGTTCGCTGTCTGAATTTTATTTTTTTTCTTGTCTGTCTTTTATGCTTTTGCTTTTCAAATTTTCTTTTTGTCTGCATTTTTGTTTGTTGTCCTTATTTTTCAAATTTGTTTTCTTTCTTAATCCTCTTTTTTAAATGCCCTTTCTTTGACTACTGTTATCCTGTTCACGCTCTTTATTTTTTGTTTCTTGTCTTCCTTACTACCATCGCTTTTTAAATTTTCTTTCTACGTCTACTTTTATCAAACTCCCATCCCTGTTGTTTAATTCATTCTCATCTGTCGTGTAGCTTGATGTTTTTTTGTGGAGAAGAATTAAGAGGTGGCCTAATGAGTACCAGCTGATTCAAGAACAGAAACAGGTGAAGGGAATTGTGAGCAGACATGTGATCACTGCCAGAAGGAAGATATAAGAGAGGCAACAGAGAGAGACAGAGGGAGAGAGGTGCAATGAATGGAGAGAGATGGTAGGGCTGCCCTGTTATGATAAAGGCTGTGCATGTATGCCACAACAAATGGTGCCCGAACAGGGACTGAAAGAAGAAAACCTGAAGAAAGAAGGTCTTGGAGAAAGAAAATAGAAATATCCGGTGGTGAGCCCCGCTGAACTGCAAAAGCTGTTAAAAAGAAACAGGAAAAAAGCCGTTGAAAGGAAATGGGATAGAAGCTGTTGAAAGGAAACAGGAAAAAAAAGCCGTTGAAAGGAAACAGGATAAAAGAAAAAAGCCGTTGAAAAGAAACGGATACAGAGGTGAGCAGCCGCGGGGAAGTTATATGAACTTTATACATTAGTCATGGGGCAGTCGGCATCTCAGTAGAAGAACTGCAGATGAGGAAAACTTTGCAACTAGAAGTTCTAGAAGGAATATTGTGTGTATGCAGCTCTGCAGAAGTTGCATCCTGCAGAGCAGGTGTTGCAAAACGTGACTGATTTAGCAATTCTGGAGGGAAAGCCAAAAGATAAGAAAGATTCATTTGAACTTGTGCCAACAGCGGATGAAGTTTAGCAGGGATAGAGGCTAAAGCACCATTTGTTCCCGCCCTCCCACCCCAAGAAGATCTGCTGCGGGGATTCGTACCCACACACACATGTATCAGTGATGTTCTAGAGGAAAGTGAACTGTGTGATGGAGAATAGGAAAAAGAATTAGAAATGTTAATAGGAAAAAGAATTAGAAATGTTAAGTTTGTGTAAGGAGGTATGCAAATCAATAAAAGAGTATGGGTTATGGAGAATAGGAAAAAGAATTAGATTAAGGAGGTATGCAAATCAATAAAAGAATATGGGTTATGGAGAATAGGAAAAAGAATTAGAAATGTTAAGTTTGTGTAAGGAGGTATGCAAATCAATAAAAGAATATGGGTTATGGAGAATAGGAAAAAGAATTAGAAATGTTAAGTTTGTCCACCATATGAGGTGATTAAGGAGGTACGCAAATTAATAAAAGAATATGGGTCACAGGTTTCATTTGAATATGAACTTGTTCTAGTGAACATAATGAACAATTTGGCAATTGAGAACAAAAAAGGGGGTGATGTGGAGAAGAATTCTGGAATTGGGAGTTTCGGATAGGACTTTGGCAATGCTACAAAACCATAAACAACAAGGGGGAGATGTGGAGAAGAATTAAGAGGTGGCCTAATGAGTACCAGCTGATTCAAGAACAGAAACAGGTGAAGGGAATTGTGAGCAGACATGTGATAATTGCCAGAAGGAAGATATAAGGGAGGCAACAGAGAGCAACAGAGGGAGAGAGGTGCAATGAATGGAGAGAGATGGTAGGGCTGCCCTGTTATGATAAAGGCTGTGCATGTATGCCGCAACAGTTTTTCATTTAGTTTATATGTCTCGTTTTAGTTCACCGTCCCTATTTGTTAATTTTTTCCTTTATTTCCTTAATCCTGGCGCTTTTAAAATCATCTATGTCTACTTTTATCCAGTTCCTGTTTCTATTTCTGAATTCTTTCCTGTATGTCACGAACCATGTTGCTTTTTAAATTTCCTTTCTATGTCTACTTTCATCTAGTTAACTAAAAAAATTTTAATTTTTTTACTCTCATAGTTCTTTTCGGTTTGAATTTTTGTTTCTAGGTGTACTTTAATATAATTTTCTGTCCCTATTTTGTAATTTTTTCCTGTTTCTTGTATCCCATCGCTTTTACAATTTTTGTTCCATGTCTACTTTTATCAAGATGTCTCTGTCTGATTTTTCATTGTTTCCTATCTGTCCTGCTTTTAAATTTTCTTTCCTTGTGCATTTTTATCCAGTTTGCTGTTTTTTTTTTAATTCATTCTAGTCTGTCCCGTACCTGGTCGCTTTTAGAGTTTTCTTTTTATGTCTCTGTCTAATTAGGTTTTTTTGCTTTTTAATATTTTTTTTTCTTAACTTCTTCACTTTTGAATTTTTGTTTCTATGGTCACTTGTATGTATTTTTATGTGTCTATTATTTGCTTTTTTCTTATCTGTCTTCTACATTGTCACTTTTAACATTTTTTTGCTGTCTATTTTTATCAAGATGTCTAACCTTATTTCTTTATTATTTCCTGTCTGTCCTGTGTCACGTTCCTTTTAAATTTTTTTCTATATCTACTTTTTTCCAGTTCACAGTCTTTATTTTTTATTTCATTCTAGTTTGTGCCATAGCCCGTCGGTTTTTAAATTTTGTTTGTGTCTTTGTTGATTTAGTTTGCTCTTCTTGTTTTTTAACTTTTCCTTTATTTCTTTTATCTTGTCGCTCTTAAAAATTTTTTTGCTATGTCTGCTTTTATATAGTTCCTGTCCCTATTTTGTTTCTTCCTCGTCTGTTGTGTACTCTCTCAATTTTTCTATTTTCTTTCTACGTCTCTGTTTATTTAGTTTGCTGTCCTTATATTTTTATTTTTTCCTCCTTTAATAACTTTTTTCCATTTTTTTATATGTCTACTTTTATCTAGTTTTCTGTCCCTATTTTTTCATTTTTTTTCTCCTCTGCCTTGTGCCCTTTTGCTTTTAAAATTTTCTTCCTATGTCTACTTTTATCAAGCTGCCTATCCCTATTTTTTACTTCTTTCTTCTTTGTCACATACCGTGTCAGTTCTTAAATTTTCTTTGTCTCTTTTTTTTTTCTCTTTTCTTGGTTCATCCCGAGGTTTTAGAGCGTCTCCTCGGCATGCTTTTATCTCTGGAGTGTAATTCATACCCCTCTCGATTTGTCAGAACATCTCTCAGGTCATCGTCTTCCTCAGAGCAGTCTTTTTGTCCTCTCCTCCATCTCGCTCGCCTCCGATGGGTCAGCATCTCCCTCGCGACGTCAGTACTCTGTTCAAACCCCTTTCCGAGTACCTTTGTGCCCTCGAGCAGTCTTCTGTCTCTCTGGTCGCCTCAGCACCCCTCTGTTTCTGTCACGATGCTTCCTGTGAGCATCCTTGTGTTCCATGGCCAACTTTTAGTTCTGCAGCGGGCTTTGTGTCTTTCTTGTTCAGAGATAACTCTCCCTCAGGCTTTTGCTTTGTGTCCCAGAGCCACCTTCTGTCTCTCTTTTGCTCTCGGCACCCTTCTTCTCCCATCATCGTACCTCCTGAGGCCTTCCTCATGATCCAGAGCCCTCTTTTGGTTCTGTAGCGCACTTTGCACCCTTATCGCTCGCTGAGAACCATTCCCGATGCCACCTTTCTTCTCCAGAACAGTTGGATTGTTCTCTGTGCTAACTAGGATACTCTGTTTGGTCCCTGGTCCCCTGAGGACATCTGTAGTCTGTTCAAATCCCCTCTGGACTTCATCATCATGTCCTCGAGCCTTCTTGTGTCTCAGAAGCCCTCTGCTACCGTCACAATGCCTCCCAGGTCTTAGATATTCCCTGCAGCACACTTTTAGCTCCATAAGCACCCTTTGGGCTCCTTGTGTCACAATTGTGCCTCTATTAAGATCTCAATTTCCAAAATAGAGCATTCTTTTTCTTCTCTATGCCATTTAGGATACCTCCCAAGACCTGCCTTGCGCTCCACAGCATTTCGGTAACACTTGACCTCCCTTTCGATCTCTTTTATTCTTCTGTGGTCCCAGTCACCTTGCCTCCCGAGACCTTCTTTGTGTCCCACGGTTCTGTTTAGCTCTGTAATGGCCTTTGATCCTCTCTAGTTACCTCGAACCCCGTTCTTGGGTTTGTTTGAGCTTCAGAGCACATCCTGTGTGCCATCTAGGGTGCCTCTGTTTGGTTCCTGACCTCCTGAGGACATCTGTAGTGTGTTCAGATCCCCTCCAGACTTCTTTCTTGTGTCCCTTAGCCTTCTTTGGTCTCTCTGACCCAATTGGGACCCCTCCAATGGCATCACGATACTTACTGATGCCTTCGAGATTGCCCTTAAAAAAAAAAAGCACACTTTTAACTTTGTAGCTGACCTCGCACCGTTCTCATTTCATCAGAAAAATTCCCATGTCTGAATCTGTGACCCAGCCCAGTCATTCTGTCCTCTCTTTCTTCTAGCCATGCCTCTATTCATTCCCTGGCCCTCTGAGGACACATTTACTCACTTCACACCCCTTCTAGATTTGATCATTGTGTCCCTAATCCTTTTTCTATCTCTCTGGCTTGCTCAGGACATTTTTTCTCCCAGTCACGATGCCTCGCGAGACCTTCCTTGTGCTCCATGTGCATCTTGTAGCGCTTTGAGCAGTAGAGCTCTCGTTTGTTTCTATACACTATCTAGGATTGCTGTGTTTAGTCCCCGGCCGCCCGGGACCATCTGTACTCTGCTCAGATGATCACCCGCATTTCTCTTTGTCGTCCCCAAACCTTCTTTTGTTCATCAGCCCCCCTCAACACCCCTTTCCTCACAGTCACTCTGCCTCCTGAGACCCTCATCGGTTTCCACGGCACCTCATAGCATTTTATCTCCCTTTTCATCTCTCTTGTTTCGTCAGAGCCTCCCGTCTGTCTTTGCTATGCAGCACTCACTTATCTTTCTGCCGTCGAGGGTGTCTCTGTTCTGTTCCTCTCTCTCGGTCACCTGTAGTTTGCCTAGATGCCCTCCTGAGACTGCAAGGCCCTCGCTGTGTTTCCAAGCCTTTTTGTTTTAACCTGCTCCCTCCTAATTCCTCTACTCTATAACAATGTCATCCGAGTCCTTTCTTGTAGTCCGCAGCACTCTCATAGCACTTTAGTTCCCTTTCGATTTTTTTTTTTGTGTGCTTCACAATGCTCTTATCTTACTCTCTGCCATTTAGGATGCCTTCATTCAGTTTCCAGCCCCCTGATGACCTCTGTACTTTGTTGAAATCTGCTTCAGAGTTTCTCATTGTTACCTCTGAGGCTTCTTTGGTCTCTCAGGCCCTGTCAGTACTCTTGCACTCCCTTTGCCGAGCTCTCATGAGACATCCCCTATGCCCCAGAGCGCCGTTCTAGCACGGGAGCGCACTTTGCACCCCTTTTTTTCACCTCAAACCCTTCCTGAGTCAGCATCTGATACCCTGGTAGGTCTTTCTGTCCTCTCGCCCGTTTGGCACTCCTCCGTTCGTTCCCTGGTCGCCTGAGAACATCTGTAATCTGTTCAATTCGCTTTGGAGCTTGTTGCATTCCTGACACTTCTTTGGTGTCTCTGGACCCTTTGAGACCTCTCTAATTCCTGCAATAATGCCTCTTTTTCTGTCAGAATCTATGCTGAAAACTTCGCTGAAACCTTCTTTGTGCTTCACAGCAGTCTGTTTGTTTTCTGTTTTATAGTATGTTTCTGTTTGGCATCTGATACCCCAAGATGACTATTGTCAGCCCAAATATCCTTTTAGAGTTTTTCAGAGAAGGTGATAGCCTTCATCTATTGTGATGGACACATCTCCCAAGATTGTTTTTGTTGTGTTTTGCAACTTTTTTTTGTTTTAGCTACTTAAGTAATAATTAAGCTGTTTCATACAGCTTCTGATACATTTTTTGTATTTCTATGGTGTTTTCATGTTTTCTGTCCTTCGGGACTCATCTAGTTTTGTTAAGGAAGTTAGTTGGAGACACTGTTGAGGTGATTCTGAATTATCAGTGATTTACACTAAATAATTTACTTTTTCACCAGAGATTTTTTTGAGTAGTGATTCTTATGGGACCTAATTATGCTTTGTCATGCAGTCCTATCCAGAACATAGTTCTGGTAGAAATTAGGTAACGTACATGGTCTTGCTAGAAATGAAATATAATCTCTTAACATTTTCTTTTTTTTATAGGAAACTAACACACATAATTTTGGATGTTTTTATCGTATTTTATAAGCTATTTTCCTGTGTAGCTTAGTGTACAATCTCTGTTTTTCTATCTACACCCCAGAAAAATGAAGTTTCATTTCTTACCCGGTCACATTGCTGATGTAATACATGTAGTCGTAGTAAAAGAGCGGGTATCATCATTTCCAATAAGGATTGCTTCCTCTGTTTGGTGCTTTGCATGCTGTAAACTTAAAGCAGATGAGAAAACTCTTTGTTGCTCCTCTGGCCACCTTTATTCTTTGTGGCAATTAGCCCCTCCCCTTTCCCAGGTGATTGTGGGAAGGGTGGTGGGCAGGGCCCGGGGTATATGACCCACAGCCTCTGATCAGGGAGCCTCTTCTGCTCCTGGGTTTCTTTGGGATTAGTGCTTTTCTGTGCATTCTATTGATTGTAGGTTTCAAATTAAGCTATTTGTGTTAATGTGTTTTTGTGGTTAAGAAAACAGATGTGTCTATTTGAGGTTAGGATTTCAAGACCAGTCAAGGTTCAGCAGAATATTTGGTAAAAAGTATGCTTGTATGCAGCTTGGTTTTTTTTTCAGGTTAGTAATTATACATTACATTAAACTTACATTGCCTGCTTAGAGGGAACAATATGGTTTGATAATATGGTAGGGTTTTTTTTGTAAGAGCATTGGTTTTTCCTGAAATTTCTGACATAATTGAACATGGTGTCTTAGTTGTTTTCCAGTTTTTCTGTATCCTGTGCAAGTTGTTTACATGATTTCTTCGTAGTACTGGTGATGAGATTATGTGCTACAGTTTAAAGTGAGCATCTTACATGTATCTGTGCACATTATTTTAGCCTTTATCAAGAAAGCAGCAGAAACCTAAGGCATAGTGTCTTTTAGGCTCATTGCCTTTCTTGATTGGCCGCAGAGTACCTTGTTCCTCAAATCTTTGCAGATTCTGGCAGGTCTCTTGTAGATTATAAGCTTCATGATTTCAGTGAAGTTGCAGGTATGTAGCAGAGCCTGGAATCTGTGGGAAGACAGAGGATAAGAAATGCTTGCTGAATAGAGGTCACAGCTTAGAAAAGCAGGTTTTGAGGAGTGGCTGACAGGTTCAGGTTCAGGCAAATACATGGTAGGAACTGTCAGGAAGGAGTGGGGTTCTTCACCTGATCTTTCAGGTAAACAGAAGGAGGTTCTTAAGTTTTGGGACCAGGGCATCTTTGGGAAAAGGAGCGGGGTTCTAAAGGTGTGACAGCACTTGTGAGCAGATAGTGTCATGGGCTGTGATTGGGGGGTGGTGAGGTCAATTGTTTGGGTTTTGTGCTTTTGGGGTCTTAGTGCTGCTTGAGTATCTAAGTTAGTCAAAGGGATTTATTAGTTTGTTTTGGTGGTGGTCCCTCTCTTTGGGAAAGCAGTGTATAACAGCTGTGTGCCTCTCTGCATTTTCCTGAGGTGGGCCCGGCATCAAAGATTATGGTTCCACCGTCACTGGAGTCAAACCAACTATCTGAGCGGGCGCCTGATGTGGCAACTGACCCCGGAGGCGTAGCATGGGATGCGAGCGAAGCCATGTTAGCCTGCTGGGGGAAAGGATGAGTCTGGGATGTGGCCATTGGGGTAGGGTAAAGAAAAGGGAAGGGTGTCTCCTTCTTACAGGTATTAGTGTTTGTCTTTGCCTTGAACATGCTGATGTTGCTGACTCAGCCTGGAAGATAGGAGCGCAAAGCATGGATTGAGAAAGTTAGCAGAGCGAAGAAGTAAGGATGGGGAAGGTTCACTGTTCATTATGGGATTTGTATGCATCCAGTTGACTTTGTTTTGTTGTTGCTGCAGATGCACAGTAGGGAGCCGGACACCAAAGGGAGGAGGCAAGCGGAGCGCCGTGAGAAGGTAGGCTGGCACGTGACGATGGAGGGAATGTGCTGTTACTAGTTATGTTAACTATGCGACTAGTTAAAGCTCTGTTTTGAAGGTCTAAAATTAGATGCGAAGTCGGATGTCTGCTCCTGAGCTTGTTGGGCAGGGTGGGCGATGAACACCAAACCATAGCAGCAGTTATTTTTGAGGTGTAGAATTGTTTGTGAGCGGGTGACCGTTTCCAGGCACAACGGTCGCTTTGTGTCTCTGTTTTTCTAGGTACTATGGGCGATGTTGGCCATAACATCCAGTGTTAGACTGGGAGCGAGCAGAATGCTATGGCGCTTCTGAGGAGGGCGTTGTTGCATATGATGTTAGTGTTGACTGGTGCATCGGTGACCGATGGCACTCTGTGTTTGTAGATGAAGAGGATCTGGGTGATTGCAGGGTCATCCTAGGTAGCCTATGTGGTGTCTGTAAAGGATGGTTTCTGACCTCCAGCCCTCTGAAAGGCAAGTTGAGAGGCCAATAGTATCTTTGTGTGGGTGGTCAGTTGGGTGGGGGAAACCCAGGTGGGGCAGGCAGGGGGTTTAAAATCAGAGTAGCAGAGAAGGCGGTTTGATATGGGGCACATATGGGCAGACAGAAGGCGTGGGGTCCTTAGCACAAAACATGAGCATCTGCCGGGCAGGGCAGTGCCAGCCTTAGTGTTATTGTGTAGTTTTTGTAGTCTGTTTTCTGTGTCCCATATGATATCTTAATCAAGTCTTGATGTCTCCGTTGTCCCATGTGCGTGGCGGGCGCATTGGTAGCAATACCGAGGGTCTCGTGAGCCTCTGCTCATCAGAGTAATGCTAACTGAGCGTGTCCTTTCTTGCATTTTAAGTCTGATAGATGGATCTATCTTGAGTGTATCGCATATCAGAAGTTTATGGACGGTCATCTTTTTGCGGTGGTGATTAAGGTGGTGTCAGCATCAGCGCTCGAGAGTGGTCTGTTTTCCCCGATCCCTTTTCTGGGACTGCTTCCCTGTGTCTTTATGTTCTTAGGTGTTAAAGCCTGGCTTCTCGTGCATCCATCGTCCAAGTTGCAGACTTAGATTTTTATGATGGGTGATGGAGTCTGAATTTTCTGGGGCTGACGTAGATTGTTTGTTGCAGCCCCGACTGTCTTGTAGCCTGATGGCATCTGTGGGCTGGAGTCGCTTTTCTTGCTGAGACTGTATTGGTGAAGGCTGTAAAGCCGGTATCAGAGCCAGTAGCCCTTGGCAGCAGGTGACAACAGTAATTTGCTTAGTGTTTTGCGGGTGCCTAGGGGATGACTGGAGCCATCTGGGAGTGGCAGCTAAAGTGCTAGTCGAGCAGATAAAATCTCAAAGGTGTTAAAGCATGTCTGCTTGATAGATATATGTTGTTTAATGGCAGGCTGCAGTTGGACTCTAGATGGTGTTCCTAAATAGAAACAAGATCTCTGGAAATGTTAAGCTATTGCTCTGCACCCTGGTGCGTCATTCAATGTTACTGTTTATGCAGGTGGAGAGGGACGAGCCGCACACCACGGGGTGACGGAGGAGAGCGGAGCTGAGTGCTGTAAGAAGATGGGTTGGCCCGTGGTGTCAGAGGCAAGATTTGACTGGTGGCTATACAACTAGAATGTGGTTTGGCTTTTTGGTTTTGTTCTGAAGGTGTGAAGCGACGTGGGATATAGGCACTGGAGCTGAGTCGGGCATAGTAAGCAATGAGTAGTGGGCTGAAGTAGCTGTTAGTTGTCAGATGTCATATTGTTAGTTAAGTCATAAGTGTCCCTAATTGTTTCACTTCCACAGGTGGTACCTGCATCTCAAGACAGCAGTCTGAAAATGGCAGAGGCAGTGCAGGCAACTGGCTGAGGTAAAGGTGCGGGAGATGCGTATTGGTGCGTGTGCGCTCTCGTCTTGGGCAGTATCTCAGCATGTGTCATTGAGTTTTATTTTGGCAGGTGATGCACTTAGGGTCAGAGGAGCAAAGCAGCACCTTGACAAGCGGTCCCAGAAAGCGAGGCGAGAGTCAGCCGGGTTGGCATCTGAGAGCGGAAGTATCCTGCAGCAATTAAGCGAAGCTTTCACCTTCAGTTTTGTAGGTGCTGTGCGGGCTGCCTTTAGAATTGCGTAAGGATTTGAGGTGAGATGGGTAGTAGAGAGGAGGAGCACGGGACGGGTGATGTCTCACAAGCAGAATGGTATTTTTGTCTTTTGCAATCTTAGGTGCCACAAGTAATGTCAGCCGCAGCCTTGGACTCTGGAATTGGCGGGGAGCGGGTGAGCGGAACCCCATGACGTGACTGAGAACGAGGGTGTTATGCAAGATGTTGGCGTCTACAGTCATGATCCTTACTGCTGGTGTACTACAAAGCTAAGTTGGGGCTCCAGTGCCGGAGAGGGATTGCGGGAGCAAGGGGATGGGGTTGGCGATTGCCTGAAGGGTTTTTACAGGTAGTGTAGGGCCGGGGCCTGTCCGGGCAGTGTCCCTTTTGGGCAGGTAAAGGGAGGCAGCTCCTCTTGGGCGTGATGCTAGAGTGTGCCGGGCAGGGCGGTTCCAGCCTGCATGTGTTGTGTCATTTGTGTGGTCTGTCTTCTGTGTCTTAGGCCTTCCTTGGGTCTCGACGCCCATGTTACTCTTTGCGCTCGAGGAGCACGGCATGTGCCTGGGGCGCCATCTCTAGGGTCCCGAACACCTGTACTCATTGGCATAGCGCCCATCAGGCGCTTGTTTTCTTGTGTGACGAGCTTAAAGCGTGCATCTGTCTGGCTTCTTGGGAGTTTCCGCACGGCCCTCTTCTGCGGCATCCCTCCTGGCTGCGTGAGCCGCTCCGCTCTCTACGCGTTCATTTTTCATGGACTCGGGTTTCTTCCCCGCATCCTTAAGTTCTTAGGTCTCGCCGGCCGGCTTCTTGCGTGTACATCCTATCAGTTCTGAGAGTAACTTCTCGTCGTGGGCCATGATGTTCTGCTCTTTCTCTGAGGTTGCCGTAGAGCCGCCTCATGTCACCGTCACAGTCCTGACGGTCGTCTTGCCTGATGGCGTCTTCTGTCCCGGTGTCTTTCTTCTTGCTGAGAGTTTTCTCTTGGCTTTGAGGTGCATCGTTTGTAGCGTTCTGTGCAGTGTCAGTGTGTGCTTGTGTGTGTTTGGCTTGGAGCCGCCCTGCCCGGGGGCGTAGAGTCAGGGGTAGGTGGAATAGCCATAGGAGTTTGTGGTCAGTATGTTGGTATGCCTAGACGGTGGGCGCAAAGGTCATATGGCCGTCTCAGACGCAGTAGCTGTTGGCGGGTTGTGTGGTCAGCTCTTTCAACAGTGTTTTATGGGGATAAGCCCAGGTGAGCGGGAGGGGCTCTTCAGGGGTAATAAAGCAGATAAAATCTGAAAGGCTTGTACGGGTGGGGCTTAAAGGTTGTGGATTGGTGTGGGTTTTTTTAGTGGCAGGATGTATAGTGGGATTCTAGATGGCGTTCCTAAATGGAAAGGAGACCTCTGGACTTGTTTCCCTATCACTCTGCAACCAGGTGACTAGTTTGACACTTTTGTTTTTGCAGATGCAGAGGGACCAGCTGCCTGGCAAAGGGTGATGGAGGAGAAGGGGGGCGGATCGCTGTAAGAAGGTGGGTTGGTGTGTCGTATTAGAGGGAAGATGTGACTGGTGGCTATATGATTAATTTACGGTTTTGTGTTTTTGTTTTTTTTTTTCCTTTTTTAATTTGAAGGTGCAAATCGAGCAGCGATGTGGGATATGGGCATGGGAGCTGACTTGGGCAGGGTGAGCGGGTGAGCACTGATTGGTGGGCTGAAGTAGTGGTTATTTTTCAGGTGTTGAATTGTTGGTGAAGTCATAAGCAACCCACGTTGTTTGGGCCTTACAGGTGGTACACCAACCTTGGCGTGGTGCCCCAAGCTGATGGAGGCCAGGGGTGGCGAGCTGTTCAGGTAAAGGAGTGCAAGAAAGGGATTGGTGCAGGTGGGCTGCGGTTTCGGGCCGTATCTCCTCATGTGCCTTTTTGCTTGGTTTTTTTGCAGGTGCCGCTCTATGGGGCCCCGCTGCTGCCAAGAGGTCCGAGCAGGTGAGGCAGTTGTGGGCCAGGTCGGTGTCTGATGGGAAAGTATTATATGGCGACTCATTGCAGAGTTTTGCTCTGGTTTTGCAGGTCCTGTTTGGGCTGCCTTTGGCATTGGAGGAGCGTTTGAGGTGAGCTGGGTAGTACAGGGGAGGAGCGCGGGGCTGGTGATTTCTGGCAAGCACAATGGTAACTTTTTGTCGGTATCCTAGGCGTCAGAAGCGACAACGGCCGCGGCGTCAGACTCTGGAATTGGCGGGGAGTGGGTGAGCGGAACCCCACGGCGCGTCTGAGGTGGGGGTTGTTGTGGGAAGGGTCCCTGTGGATCGATGTGCTGCTGACTGATGGCAGTGTTACGTGTGGATTGGCTTGTCTTTGCAGATGATGAAGAGGAACCTGGATTCATCCAGTGGGCTGGCTGTGGTTTTCCTTGTTGAGGATGGGTTCAGACTTCCGGCCCTCCTAAAGCTAAGTTGGGGCACCGGCACGGCACCAAGGGAGGGTGGGGACTGGGTTGGTGATTGCCTAAAGAGGTTTTAAAGACAGTGTAGGGCAGGGGGCTGTCCAGGGACAGTCCCCCTTGGGCAGTTAAAGGGAGCAGGTTACTTATCAGCATGATGTTAGTGTGAACCGGGCAGGGCAGTTCCAGCCTGTGTCTGTTGTTGTGTAGTTTGTGTGGTCTGTCCTCTGTGTCTTAAACATTCCTGGGCCTCAATGTCCTAATTGCTCTTTGCACTCAAGGGGCACAGCATGTGCCTTGGCCACTATCCCTAGGGTCTCAAACACCCATACTCATTGGCTTAGTGCCCATCAGTTTCTTCTTTGTGTTAAGCTTAAAGCGTGGATCGTTCTCGTGTCTTGAAGTTTCCGGATGGTCATCTCTTGTGGCATCCTTCCTGGCTGCGTGTGCAGCTCTACTCTCTAGACATCCATTTTTGCAGACTGGGATTGTTTCCCTGCATCCTTATGCTTTCAAGTCTTGAGGCCAGGCTTCTTGCGCATCCATCTTCTCAGTTTTGAAAGCAACTCCTTGTCACGGGCCATGACATTCTACTCTTTCTGTGGTGTTGCCATAGAGCATCCTCACGTCACAGCCCTGCAGGTCTTCTTGCCTGACGGCATCTTCCGTTTAGGTGTCATTCTTGCCAAGAGTTCTCTCTCCTCTTTGAGATGCGTTGTTTGTAGGGTTCTGTATAGTGTTGGTCTGTGCATGTGTGTGTTTGGCTTGGAGCAGCCCTGCCCAGGGTTGTAGAGTCAGGTATAGGTGGAATAGCCATAAGAGTCTATGGTTAATATGTTGATATGCCTAGACCGTTGAGGCAAAGGTTGTACAGTCATCTCGGATCGAGTAGCCATCAGCAGGTTGTGTGGACAGCTCTTTCAATGGTGTTTCATGGGGAGGTGCAGAGCTGTGTGGGAGGGGCTGGTCAGGGGTAGTGGTAGTAAAGCAGATTGAATCTCCAAGGTGTTAATGCTTATATGTTTGGGGCTTAAAGGTTGTGGGTCGTTTGGGTGTGGTTTTTATTAATGGCAGGATGTATTGTTGGATTCTTAATGGTATTCCTAAATGGAAAGATGACTTCTGGAATTGTTAAGCTATTGCTCTGCATCTGGGTGACTTCTTCGACGTTATTGCTTTTTCAGATGCAGACGGACAAGCCACGCACCAAAGGGTGACGTAGGAGAGGCGAGTGGAGTGCTGTAAGAAGGTGGGTTGTTGCATGATATTAGTGGGACGATGTGACTGGTGGCTATATGACTACATTATGGTGTGGTGTTCTTTTTATTTGAAGGGTGCAAAGGGAGGAGGTATGTGGGATACGGGCACTGGAGCTGACTTGGGCAAGGTGAGTGGTGACTGATGGGCCTAAGTAGCGGTTATTTTTCAGGTGCTGTACTGCTGGTGAAGTTGTAAGCAACCCTTGTTGTTTGTGTTTTACAGGTGGTGCAGAAACCTTAACATGGCAACTGAGGCTCGGTGGGTGAGCTGTCAAGGTAAAGGAGTGAGAGACACGTATTGGTGTGAGCAGGCTACAGTTTTGGGCAGTATCTCGGCATGTGCCTTTTTGCTTCCGTTTCTGCAGGTGCTGTATGCAGGCTCGGAGGGGCGATGCTGCTGCATGCTGACGAGGGGTCTGAGAAGGTGAGGCGGTTGTGGGCTGGGTTGGTGTCTAATAGCGAAGTATTACATGGCAACTCAGTGAAGTGTTTCTCTGTGTGATCTTGCAGGTGCTGTGTGGGCCACCTTTGGAATTGGATGAGCGTTTGAGGTGAGCTGGGTAGTAGAGAAGGAGGAGCATGGGACTGGTGATTTCTCAGAAATGCAATGGTAACTTTGTGTGTCTTTGGTATCTTACGTGCCACAAGTAATGGTGACCGCAGCGTCCGACTCTGGAATTGGCGTGGAGCAGGCAAGTTCAATGCCACGGTTCTTGTGCGGATGAGGGTGTTGTGGAAGAGAGCGGTGTCCACTGTCATGATGCTTACTGCTGGTATGGTGTTTTGTAGTTTTTTTTTTTTCAGATGCTGGAGGGGAACCTGGTGATTGCAGGAAAATATCAGCTAGCCAATGTGTTTTTTGTCAGGATGCATTCAGACTCCTGGCCCTCTCAAAGCTAAGTTGAGGGACGATGGCTGGGGAGGGGGCAAGGAGACAAGGTTGGCAACTGTAGGGAGGTGCATTTAAAGTTTATGTAGGGCAAAGGGCTGTCCAGGAACAGTCTCCTTTGGGCAGTTAAAGGGAGCGGGTTACTCTTCAGCATGAGGCTAGGGCCGGGCAGTTCCAGCCTGTGTCTGTTGTTGTGTAGTTTGTGTGGTCTGTCTTCTGTGTCTTAGGCCTTCTGCAGGTCTTGATGTCCTCTTTGTGCTCGAGGAGCACAGCGCACGCCTCCGGCGCCATCCCTAGGATCTTGAACGCCTCTACTCATTGGTGTAGCGCCAATCAGGCACTTTTTCCTTGTGTTACAAGTTCAAAACGTGGATTGGTCTTGTGTCTCAGAAGTTTCTGGACGGTCATCTCTTGCGGCATCTTTCCCGGCTGTGTGAGCAGTTCTGCTCTCTAGCTGTCTGTTTTCACAGACTGGGGTTTCTTGCCTGCATCCTTACGTTCTCACGTCTTGAGGCCAGGCTTCTTGTGTGTACATCCTCTCTGTTTTGAGAATAACTTCTTGTCATGGGCCATGATGTCGTACTCTTTCTGGGGTTGCCACAGAGCCTCTTCACATCACTGTCATGGTCCCATGCATTGTCTTGCCAAATGGCATCTTCCGTTCGGGTGTCATTCTTGCTGAGAGTTTTCTCTCCTCTTTGAGGCACATTTTTTTTTTGTAGGGTTCCATGTAGTGTCAGTCTGTGCGTGTGTGTGTTTGGCTTGGAGCTGCCCTGCCTGGGGCGTGTAGAGTCAGGGGGAGGTGGAATAGCCATAAGAGTCTATGGTTAATACGTTGATATGCGTAGACTGTTGAGGCAATGGTTGTACGGTCATCTAGGTCTCAGTGGCTGTTGGCAGGCTGTGTGGACAGCTCTTTCGATAATGTTTTATGGGGATGAGCTGAGCCATGTGGGAAGTGCTGTTCAGGGGTAGTGAAGGAAATTGAATCTCAAAGGCAATAAGGCTTGTGTGTGTACAGCTTAATGTTTGATTTATAAAATTTGTTGAATGGCAGGAAGTATAGTTGGATTCTAGATGGTGTTCTTACATGGACAGAAGTCCTCTGCAATTGCTAGGCTATCGCTCTGCATCCGGGTGACTCATTCAATATCATTTTTGCAGATGCAGAGGAATGAGCGGAGCACTAGAAGCAGGAGGGTTGGTGCGTGGTATTAGAGGGAAGATGTGACTGGTGGCTATATGACTACGTTATGGTATTTCTATTTTTTTAATTTGAAGGGGTAAAGGGAGGAGCAATATGGGATATGGGCACCGGAGCTGACTCGTCAAGGTTGAGTGGTGATTGGCGGGCTGAAGTAGCGGTTATTTTTCAGGTGGTGTATTGCTGGTGAAGTTATAAGCAACCCACGTTGTTTGTGTTTTACAGGTGGTGCGCAAGCTTCAATGTGACAACCCAAAATGATGGAGGCTGGACAGCTGAGTGGCCGAGGTCAATGAGAGGGTGATAGGAGTCACTGTGGGCAGGCTGCAGTTTTGGGCAGTATCTCAGCATGTGCTTTTTCGCTTGGGTTTTTGCAGGCGCCGCACGCAGGCTCGAAGGGGCGACGCTGCCGCATGCTGACGAAGGGGTCCGAGAAGGTGAGGCGGTTGTGGGCCGGGTTGGCGTCTAATAGTGAAGTATTATATGGCAACGCAGTGAAGTGTTTCTCTGTGTGATCTTGCAGGTGCTGTGTGGGCCGCCTTTGGAATTGGATGAGCGTTTGAGGTGAGCTGGGTAGCAGAGAGGAGGAGCATGGGACTGGTGATTTCTCACAAATGCAATGGTAACTTTGTGTGTCTTTGGTATCTTACGTGCCACAAGTAATGGTGGCCGCAGCGTCCGACTCTGGAATTGGCGTGGAGCAGGCAAGTTCAATGCCACGGTTCTTGTGCGGATGAGGGTGTTGTGGAAGAGAGCGGTGTCTACTGTCATGATGCTTACTGCTGGTATGGTGTTTTGTAGTTGTTTTTTTTTTTTTCAGATGCTGGAGGGGAACCTGGTGACTGCAGGAAAATATCAGCTAGCCAATGTGTTTTTTGTCAGGATGCATTCAGACTCCTGGCCCTCTCAAAGCTAAGTTGAGGGACGATGGCTGGGGAGGGGGCAAGGAGACAAGGTTGGCAACTGTAGGGAGGTGCATTTAAAGTTTATGTAGGGCAAAGGGCTGTCCAGGAACAGTCTCCTTTGGGCAGTTAAAGGGAGCAGGTTACTCTTCAGCATGAGGCTAGGGCCGGGCAGTTCCAGCCTGTGTCTGTTGTTGTGTAGTTTGTGTGGTCTGTCTTCTGTGTCTTAGGCCTTCTGCAGGTCTTGATGTCCTCTTTGTGCTCGAGGAGCACAGCGCACGCCTCCGGCGCCATCCCTAGGATCTTGAACGCCTCTACTCATTGGTGTAGCGCCAATAGGGCACTTTTTCCTTGTGTTACAAGCTGAAAGCGTGGATCGGTCTTGTGTCTCAAAGTTTCCGGATGGTCATATTTTGCGGCATCCTTCCCGGCTGTGTGAGCAGCTCTGCTCTATAGCCATATGTTTTAGTGGACTGGGATTGTTTCCCTGCATCTTTACGTTCTCAGGTCTTGAGGCCAGGCTTCTTGTGTGTACATCCTCTCAGTTTTGAGAGCAACTCCTTGTCACGGGTCATGATGCTCTACTCTCTCTGGGGTTGCCCCAGAGCCTCCTCACGTCACCGTCACAGTCCCGCAGGTCGTCTTGCCTGATGATGTCTTCTGTCTGGGTCTCATTCTTCTTGCTGAGATTTTTCTCTCATCTTTGAGGCATGCAGTTTAGTGTTGTGTAGTGTTGGTCTGTGCACGTGTGTCGCTTGGAGAAGCCCTGCCCGGGGTTGTAGAGTCAGGTATAGGTGGAATAGCCATAAGAGTCTATAGTTAATATGTTGATGTGCCTAGACCATTGAGGCAACGGTTGTACAGTCATCTAGGACTCAGTAGCTGTTGGCAGGCTGTGTGGACAGCTCTTTTAATGATGTCTTATGGTGATGAGCTGAGCCATGTGGGAATGGCTGTTAAGGGGAAGTGAAGCAGATTGAGTCTCAAAGGTGTTAAGGCTTGTATGTATAGGGGTAAATGTTTAACTTCTAAATTTTGTTTAATGACAGTATGTACAGTTGGATTCTAGATAGTATTCCTACATTGAAACAAGTCCTCTGGAATTGTTAAGCTATTGCTCCGCATCCGGGTGACTCATTTAATATTGTTTTTGCACATGTAGAAGGACGAGCTGTGCAGGATGATGGTCAAGATGTGAGTGGAGCACTAGAAGAAGGTGGGTTGGTGGGTGGTATTAGAGGGAAGATGTGACTGGTGGCTATATGACTACATTATGGTATTTCTATTTTTCCTTTAATTTGAAGGTGCAAAGGGAGGAGCAACGTGGGATATGGGCACTGGAGCTGACTCGGGCAAGGTGAGTGGTGATTGGTGGGCTTAAGTAGCGGTTATTTTTCAGGTGTTGTACTGCTGGTGAAGTTACAAGCAACCCATGTTGTTCGGGTCTACAGGTGGTGCACAAACCTTAACATGGCAACCGAAGCTGATGGGGGCTGGGTGGGTGAGCTGTCAAGGTAAAGGAGTGCGAGACACGTATTGGTGTGGGCAGGCTGCAGTTTTGGGCAGTATCTCAGCATGTGCCTTTTTGCTTGGGTTTTTGCAGGTACTTCACGCAGGCTCGTAGAGGCACCACTGCTGTTTGCTGACAAGGGGCCTGAGAAGGTGAGGCAGTTGTGGGTGGGGTTGGTATCTAATAGCAAAGTATTACATAGCAACTCCGTCATGCTTCTCCGTGATCTTGCAGGCGCTGTGCGGGCTGCCTTTGGAATTGGATGAGCGTTTGAGGTGAGCTGGGTAGCAGAGAGGAGGAGCGTGGGACTGGTGATTTTGTGTCTCTTAGTATCATATGTACCGCAAGTGATGACAGCCCCAGCGTCTGATACTAGAATTGGTGTGGAGCAGGTGAGTGGAATGCCATGGCATATCTGAGATGAGGGATGTTGGAGGAAAGGTTCGTGTTGAGCCATGTGATGCTGACAGATGGCATTGTTGTGCATGCACTGGTGTTTGTGTTTTGCAGATGATGAAGAGGAACCTGGCGATTGCAGGATTAATGCAGTGGGCTGACTGGTTTTTCATGTTGAGGATGGATTCAGACTCCTGGCCATCTGAAAGCTAAGTTGAGGTACTGGTGCTGGAGAGGGATCGGTGGGAGGTAGTGGATAAGGCTTAGTAGGCAAGGTTGGCAATTGCATGAAGGGGTTTTAAAGATAGTGTAGGGCAGGGGGCTGTACAGGAACAGTCTGCTTTGGGCAGTTAAAGGGAGCTGGCTACTCTTCACTATGATGCTGGGCAGGGCAGTTCCAGCCTGTGTCTGTTGTTGTGTAGTTTGCGTGGTCTGTCTTCTGTGTCTTAGGCCTTCCTCAGGTCTTGATGTCCTCATTGCTCTTTGCATTTGAGGGGCACAGGTGCCATCCCTAAGGTCTCAAATGCCTCCACTCATCAGCATAGTACTCGAGAGGCGCTTCTTTTCTTGCATTACAAGCTGAAAGCGTGGATTGGTTCTGTGTCTCGAAGTTTCCAGACGGTCATCTTTAGCGGCATCCTTCCCGGCTGCGTGAGCAGCTCTTCTCTCTAGCCGTCCGTTTTCATGGACTGGGATTTCTTCCCTGCATCCTTAGGCTCTTAGGTCTTGGCCAGGCTTCTTGCTTGTACATCCTCTCAGTTTTGAGAGTATCTTCTTGTCACGGGCCGTGAGGTTCTACTCCCTTTTTCTGGGGTTGTCCCAGAGCCTTCTCATGTCACCGTTATGGTCCCACAGGTCGTCTTGCCTGACAGCGTCTTCTATCTGGGTGTCATTCTTGCCGAGAGTTTTCTCTCCTCTTTGAGGTGTGTTTTTTGTAGGGTTCCATGTAGTGTCAGTCTGTGCGTGTGTGTGTTTGGCTTGGAGCTGCCCTGCCTGGGGGTGTAGAGTCAGGGGGAGGTGGAATAGCCATAAGCGTCGGTGGTTAATATGTTGATATGCCTAGACCGTTGAGGCAAAGGTTGCACAGTCATCTCAGATGGAGTAGCCATCAGCAGGTTGTGTGGACAGCTCTTTCAGTGGTGTTTAATGGGGAGGAGCTGAGCCATGTGGGAATGGCTGGTCAGGGGTAGTAAAGCAGATTGAACCTCCAAGGTGTTAATGCTTATATGTTTGGGGCTTAAAGGTTGTGGGTTGTTTGGGTGTGGTTTTTTTTTAACGGCAGGATGTATTGTCGGATTCTTAATGGTATTCCTAAATGGAAAGATGACTTCTGGAATTGTTAAGCTATTGCTCTGCAGCTGTGTGACTTCTTCGACGTTATTGCTTTTTCAGATGCAGAGGGACAAGCCACGCACCAAAGGGTGACGTAGGAGAGGCGAGTGGAGCGCCGTAAGAAGGTGGGTTGTTGCCTGGTATTAGCGGGACGATGTGACTGGTGGCTGTATGACTACATTATGGTAATTTTTTTAATTTGAAGGTGCAAAGGGAGGAGTAACGTGGGATACGGGCACTGGAGCTGACTCGGGTAAGGTGAGTGGTGATTGGTGGGCTTAAGTAGCGGTTATTTTTCAGGTGTCGTACTGCTGGTGAAGTTACAAGCAAGCCTTGTTGTTTGGGTCTTACAGGTGGTGCACAAACCTCAACATGGCAACCAAAGGTGACGGAGGCCGGGTGGGTGAGCTGTCAAGGTAAAGGAGTGCGAGACACGTATCGGTGTGGGCAGGCTGCAGTTTTGGGCAGTATCTCAGCATGTGCCTTTTTGCTTGGGTTTCTGCAGGTGCCGCACGCAGGCTCGGAGGGGCGATGCTGCCGCATGCTGACGAAGGGGTCCGAGAAGGTGAGGCGGTTGTGGGCCGGGTGGGTGTCTAATAGCAAAGTATTACATGGCAACTGAAGTGTTTCTTTGTGGTTTTGCAGGTGTCGAGCTGGCCGCCTTTGGAACTAGATGAGCATTTGAGGTGAGCTGGGTAGTAGAGAAGAGGAGCATGGGGCTAGGGGTTTCTGGCAAGTGCAACGGTAATTTTGTGTCTCTTGGTATCCTAGGCATCAGAAGCGATGATAGCTGCAGTGTCTGAGTCTGGTGTTGGTGTGGAGCAGGTGAGTGGAATGCAACGGTGTGTCTCAGGTGGGGGATGTTGTGGGAAAGGTCCATGTTGACTGATGTGACACTGACTGGTGGCACCGTTGTGCATGCATTGTTTGTTGTTATTTTTTTGCAGATGGTGAAGAGGAACCTGGTGACTGCAGGGTTGACCCAGTGGGCTGATTGTGGTTTTTCCTTGTAGAGAATGGCTTCAGATTCCTGGCCCTCTAAAAGCTAAGTTGAGGCGCTGGCGCTGGAGGTGGGTCGAGGGAGGGAGGGGACCAGGTTGGCAATTGCATGAAGGGGTTTTAAAGATAGTGTAGGGCAGGGGGCTGTCCAGGAACCGTCCCCCTTGGGCAGTTAAAGGGAGCGGGTTACTCATCAGTGTGATGCTAGCGTGAGCCGGGCAGGGCAGTTCCAGCCTGTGTCTGTTGTTGTGTAGTTTGTGTGGTCTGTCCTCTGTGTCTTAGGCCTTCCTCAGGTCTCAATGTCCTCTTTGCGCTCAGAGCACAGCACGCACGTCGGGTGCTATCCCTAGGATCTTGACTATCTGTACTCATCGGTGTAGCACCAATCGGATGCCGCTTCTTTTGCGTTACAAGCTTAAAGTGTGGATTGGTCCTGCGTCTCAGAACTTTCCGGACACTCCTCTTTTGCGGCATCCTTCTTGGCTGCGGGAGCAGCTCTGCTCTCTAGATGTCCATTTTTGCAGACTGGGATTGTTTCCCTGCATCCTTACATTCTTAGGTCTTGAGGCCAGGCTTCTCGTGCATCCATCCTCTCAGTTTTGAGAGCAACTGCTTGTCATGGGCTGTGAGGTTCTACTCCTTTTTCTGGGGTTGCCCCAGAGCCTCCTTGCATCACTGTCATGGTCCCATGCATCGTCTTGCCGGAACGGTGTCTTCCGTTTGGGTGTCGTCATTCTTGCCGAGAGTTTTCTCTCCTCCTTGAAGCGCATTGTTTGTAGGGTTCTGTATAGTGTTGGTCTGTGCATGTGTGTGTTTGGCTTGGAGCTGCCTTGCCTGGGGGGTGTAGAGTCAGGGGGAGGTGGAATAGCCATAAGCGTCGGTGGTTAATACGTTGATGTGCCTAGACCGTTGAGACAACGGCTGTACAGTCATCTAGGTGTCAGTGGCTGTTGGCAGGCTGTGTGGACAGATCTTTTGATGATGTTATATGGGGATGAGCTGAGCCATGGGGGAATGGCTGTTCAGGGGTAGTGAAGCAGAATGAGTCTCAAAGGTGTTAAGGCTTATATGTGTAGGGGTAAATGTTTGACTTCTAAATTTTGTTTTAATGAGAGTATGTATAGTCGGATTCTAGATAGTATTCCTACGTTGAAACAAGTCCTCTGGAATTGTTAAGCTATTGCTCTGCATCTGGGTGAATCATTCAATATTGTTTTTGCAGATGTAGAAGGACGAGCTGTGCAGGATGATGGTCAAGAGGCGAGTGGAGCACTAGAAAAAGGTGGGTTGGTGGGTGGTATTAGAGGGAAGATGTGACTGGTGGCTATATGACTACATTATGGTATTTCTATTTTTCTTTTAATTTGAAGGTGTAAAGGGAGGAGCAATGTGTGATATGGGCACTGGAGCTGACTCGGGCAGGTGAGCAGTGATTGGCGGGCTTAAGTAGCGGTTATGTTTCAGGTGGTGGATTGCTGGTGAAGTTCTAAGCAACCCTCCTTGTTTGTGTTTTACAGGTGGTGCACAAACCTTAAGTGGCAACCGAAGCTGACGGAGGCTGGGTGGGTGAGCTGTCAAGGTAAAGGAGTGAGAGACACGTATTGGTGTGGGCAGGCTGCAGTTTTGGGCAGTATCTCAGCATGTGCCTTTTTGCTTCGGTTTCTGCAGGTGCCGTACGCAGGCTCGGAGGGGCGATGCTGCCGCATGCTGACGAAGGGGTCCGGGAAGGTGAGGCGGTTGTGGGCCGGGTTGGTGTCTAATAGCGAAGTATTACATGGCAACTCAGTGAAGTGTTTCTCTGTGATCTTGCAGGTGCTGTGCGGGCCATCTTTGGAATTGGATGAGCATTTGAGGTGAGCTGGGTAGCAGAGAGGAGGAGCATGGGACTGGTGATTTCTCACAAATGCAATGTTAGCCTTGTGTGTCTTTGGTATCTTAGGTGCCACAAGTAATGGTGTTCGACTCTGGAATTGGCATGGAGCAGGCAAGTTCAATGCCACGGCTCTTGTGAGAATGAGGGTGTTGCGGGAGAGTGTGGTGTCTACTGTCATGATGCTTATTGCTGGTGTGTGTGTTGGTTTTTTTGTTTTCCAGATACTGAAGAGGAACCCAGTGACTGCAGGAAAATATCAGCTAGCCAATGTGTGTTTTGTCAAGGATGGATTCAGACCCCCAGCCCTCTCAAAGCTAAGTTGAGGGATGATGGCTGGGGAGGGGGCAAGGAGACAAGGTTGGCAGCTGTAGGGAGGTGCATTTAAAGTTACTTAGAGCAAAGGGCTGTCCAGGAACAGTTCCCTTTGGGCATTAAAGGGAGCTGTCTACTCATCACTATGATGCTGGGCAGGGCAGTTCCAGCCTGTGTCTGTTGTTGTGTGGTTTGCGTGGTCTGTCTTCTGTGTCTTAGGCCTTCCTCAGGTCTTGATGTCCTCATTGCTGTTGGCACTTGAGGTGCACGGGTGCCATCCCTAAGGTCTCGAATGCTTCCACTCATCAGCATAGCACCTGAGAGGCACTTCTTTTCTTGCATTACAAGCTGAAAGCGTGGATCGGTCTTGTGTCTTGAAGTTTCCAGACGGTCATCTTTTGCGGCATCCTTCCCGGCTGCGTGAGCAGCTCTTCTCTCTAGCTGTCCTTTTTCACGGACTGAGATTGCTTCCCTGCATCCTTAGGCTCTTAGGTCTTGAGGCCAGGCTTCTTGCTTGTACATCCTCTCAGTTTTGAGAGTATCTTCTTGTCACGGGCCGTGAGGTTCTACTCCTTTTTCTGGGGTTGTCCCAGAGCCTTCTCATGTCACCGTTATGGTCCCACAGGTCGTCTTGCCTGACAGCGTCTTCTATCTGGGTGTCGTTCTTCTTGCCGAGAGTTTTCTCTCCTCTTTGAGGTGTGTTTTTTGTAGGGTTCCATGTAGTGTCAGTCTGTGCGTGTGTGTGTTTGGCTTGGAGCTGCCCTGCCTGGGGGGTGTAGAGTCAGGGGGAGGTGGAATAGCCATAAGAGTCTATGGTTAATACGTTGATATGCGTAGACTGTTGAGGCAATGGTTGTACGGTCATCTCAGACTAGTAGCCGTTGGCAGGCTGTGTGGACAGCTCTTTCGATAATGTTTTATGAGGATGAGCTGAGCCATGTGGGAGGTGCTGTTCAGGGGTAGTGAAGGAAATTGAATCTCAAAGGCAATAAGGCTTGTGTGTGTACGGCTTAATGTTTGATTTATAAAATTTGTTTAATGGCAGGAAGTATAGTTGGATTCTAGATGGTGTTCTTACATGGACAGAAGTCCTCTGCAATTGTTAGGCTATCGCTCTGCATCCGGGTGACTCATTCAATATCGTTTTTGCAGATGCAGAGGGACGAGCGGAGCACTAGAAGCAGGAGGCTTGGTGCGTGGTATCAGAGGAAAGATGTGACTGGTGGCTATATGACTACATTATGGTGTTTTTATTTTTTAATTTGAAGGGGCAAAGGGAGGAGCAATATGGGATATGGGCACCGGAGCTGACTCGGCCAAGGTTGAGTGGTGATTGGCGGGCTGAAGTAGCGGTTATTTTTCAGGTGGTGTATTGCTGGTGAAGTTGTAAGCAACCCACGTTGTTTGTGTTTTACAGGTGGTGCGCAAGCTTCAGTGTGGCAACCCAAAATGATGGAGGCTAGACAGCTGAGTGGCGGAAGTCAATGAGAGGGTGATAGGAGTCACTGTGGGCAGGCTGCAGTTTTGGGCAGTATCTCAGCATGTGCTTTTTTGCTTGGGTTTTTGCAGGCGCCGCACGCAGGCTCGAAGGGGTGATGCTGCCGCATGCTGACGAAGGGGTCCGGGAAGGTGAGGCGGTTGTGGGCCGGGTTGGCGTCTAATAGCAAAGTATTGCATGGCAACGCAGTGAAGTGTTTCTCTGCGATCTTGCAGGTGCTGTGCGGGCCGCCTTTGGAATTGGATGAGCGTTTGAGGTGAGCTGGGTAGCAGAGAGGAGGAGCGTGGGACTGGTGATTTCTCACAAATGCAATGTTAACTTTGTGTGTCTTTGGTATCTTACGTGCCACAAGTAATGGTGGCTGCAGCATCCGACTCTGGAATTGGCATGGAGCAGGCAAGTTCAATGCCACAGTTCTTGTGAGGATGAGGGTGTTGTGGAAGAGAGCGGTGTCTACTGTCATGATGCTTACTGCTGGTATGCTGTGTTGTAATTTTTTTTTTCAGATACTGAAGAGGAACCCAGTGACTGCAGGAAAATATCAGCTAGCCAATGTGTTTTTTGTCAAGGATGGATTCAGACCCCTGGTCCTCTGAAAGCTAAGTTGAGGGATGATGGCTGGAGAGGGATCGGCGGGAGGTAGTGGATAAGGCTTAGTAGGCAAGGTTGGCAATTGCATGAAGGGGTTTTAAAGATAGTGTAGGGCAGGGGGCTGTACAGGAACAGTCTGCTTTGGGCAGTTAAAGGGAGCTGGCTACTCATCACTATAATGCTGGGCAGGGCAGTTCCAGCCTGTGTCTGTTGTTGTGTAGTTTGCGTGGTCTGTCTTCTGTGTCTTAGGCCTTCCTCAGGTCTTGATGTCCTCATTGCTATTGGCGCTCGAGGGGCACGGGTGCCATCCCTAAGGTCTCGAATGCTTCCACTCATCAGCATAGCACTCGAGAGGCACTTCTTTTCTTGCATTACAAGCTGAAAGCGTGGATCGGTCTTGTGTCTTGAAGTTTCCAGACGGTCATCTTTTGCGGCATCCTTCCCGGCTGCGTGAGCAGCTCTTCTCTCTAGCTGTCCTTTTTCACGGACTGAGATTGCTTCCCTGCATCCTTAGGCTCTTAGGTCTTGAGGCCAGGCTTCTTGCTTGTACATCCTCTCAGTTTTGAGAGTATCTTCTTGTCACGGGCCGTGAGGTTCTACTCCTTTTTCTGGGGTTGTCCCAGAGCCTTCTCATGTCACCGTTATGGTCCCACAGGTCGTCTTGCCTGACAGCGTCTTCTATCTGGGTGTCATTCTTGCCGAGAGTTTTCTCTCCTCTTTGAGGTGTGTTTTTTGTAGGGTTCCATGTAGTGTCAGTCTGTGCGTGTGTGTGTTTGGCTTGGAGCTGCCCTGCCTGGGGGGTGTAGAGTCAGGGGGAGGTGGAATAGCCATAAGAGTCTATGGTTAATACGTTGATATGCGTAGACTGTTGAGGCAATGGTTGTACGGTCATCTAGGTCTCAGTGGCTGTTGGCAGGCTGTGTGGACAGCTCTTTCGATAATGTTTTATGGAGATGAGCTGAGTCATGTGGGAGGTGCTGTTCAGGGGTAGTGAAGGAAATTGAATCTCAAAGGCAATAAGGCTTGTGTGTGTACGGCTTAATGTTTGATTTATAAAATTTGTTTAATGGCAGGAAGTATAGTTGGATTCTAGATGGTGTTCTTACATGGACAGAAGTCCTCTGCAATTGTTAGGCTATCGCTCTGCATCCGGGTGACTCATTCAATATCATTTTTGCAGATGCAGAGGAATGAGCGGAGCACTAGAAGCAGGAGGGTTGGTGCGTGGTATCAGAGGAAAGATGTGACTGGTGGCTATATGACTACATTATGGTGTTTCTATTTTTTAATTTGAAGGGGCAAAGGGAGGAGCAATATGGGATATGGGCACCGGAGCTGACTCGGCCAAGGTTGAGTGGTGATTGGTGGGCTGAAGTAGCGGTTATTTTTCAGGTGGTGTATTGCTGGTGAAGTTGTAAGCAACCCTTGTTGTTTGGGTCTTACAGGTGGTGCACAAGCTTCAATGTGGCAACCCAAAATGATGGAGGTTGAACAGCTGAGTGGCGGAGGTCAATGAGAGGGTGATAGGAATCATTGTGGGCAGGCTGCAGTTTTGGTTGGTATCTCAGCATGTGCTTTTTTGCTTGGGTTTTTGCAGGCGCCGCACACAGGCTCGAAGGGGCGACGCTGCCGCGTGCTGACGAAGGGGTCCGAGAAGGTGAAGCGGTTGTGGGCCGGGTTGGCGTCTAATAGCAAAGTATTGCATGGCAATGCAGTGAAGTGTTTCTCTGTGATCTTGCAGGCGCTGTGCGGGCCGCCTTTGGAATTGGATGAGCGTTTGAGGTGAGCTGGGTAGCAGAGAGGAGGAGCATGGGACTGGTGACTTCTCACAAATGCAATGGTAACTTTGTGTGTCTTTGGTATCTTACGTGCCACAAGTAATGGTGGCTGCAGCATCCAACTCTGGAATTGGCATGGAGCAGGCAAGTTCAATGCCACGGCTCTTGTGAGGATGAGGGTGTTGTGGAAGAGAGCGGTGTCTACTGTCATGATGCTTACTGCTGGTATGCTGTTTTGTAATTTTTTTTTTTTTCAGATACTGAAGAGGAACCCAGTGACTACAGGAAAATATCAGCTAGCCAATGTGTTTTTTGTCAAGGATGGATTCAGACCCCTGGTCCTCTGAAAGCTAAGTTGAGGGATGATGGCTGGGGAAGGGGACAAGGAGCCAAGGCTGCCAACTGCAGGAAGGTGCATTTAAAGCTACTTAGAGCAAAGAGCTGTCCAGGAACAGCCACTTTTGGGCAGTTAAAGGTAGCGAGTTACTCTTCAGCGTGATGCTAGCGTGTGCTGGGCAGGGCAGTTCCAGCCTGTGTCTGTTGTTGTGTAGTTTGTGTGGTCTGTCTTCTGTGTCCTAGGCCTTCCTCAGGTCTCAATGTCCTCTTTGTGCTCGAGGAGCACAGCATGCACCTCGGGTGCCATCCCTAGGATCTCGAATGTCTGTACTCATCGGTGTAGCACCCATTGGATGCTGCTTCTTTTGTGTTACAAGCTTAGTGTGGATTGGTCCTACGTCTCAGAACTTTCTGGACACTCCTCTTTTGCGGCATCCTTCTTGGCTGCAGGAGCAGCTCTGCTCTCTAGATGTCCATTTTCACAGACTGGGATTGTTTCCCTGCATCCTTACATTTTTAGGTCTTGAGGCCTGGCTTCTTGTGTGTAAATCTGCTTAATTTTGAGAGCAACTTCTTGTCACAGGCCATGATGTTCTACTCTTTTTCTGGGGTTGCCCCAGAGCCTCCTCACGTCACCATCACGGTCCCATGCGTCGTCTTGGCCGATGTTGTCTTCTGTCCGGGTGTCATTCTTCTTGCCGAGAGTTTTCTCTCCTCTGAGGCGCGTTGTTTGTAGGGTTCTGTATAGTGTTGGTCTGCGCATGTGTGTGTTTGGCTTGGAGCTGTCCTGCCTGGGGGTGTAGAGTCAGGGGGAGGTGGAATAGCCATAAGAGTCTGTGCTTAATATGTTGATATGCCTAGACCGTTGAGGCAAAGGTTGCACAGTCATCTCAGATGGAGTAGCCATCAGCAGGTTGTGCGGACAGCTCTTTCAATGGTGTTTCATGGGGAGGTGCAGAGCTGTGTGGGAGGGGCTGGTCAGGGGTAGTAAAGCAGATTGAACCTCCAAGGTGTTAATGCTTATATGTTTGGGCCTTAAAGGTTGTGGGTTGTTTGGGTGTGGTGGTTTTTATTAATGGCAGGATGTATTGTTGGATTCTTAATGGTATTCCTAAATGGAAAGATGACTTCTGGAATTGTTAAGCTATTGCTCTGCATCTGGGTGACTTCTTCGACGTTATTGCTTTTTCAGATGCAGACGGACAAGCCACGCACCAAAGGGTGACGTAGGAGAGGCGAGTGGAGCGCCATAAGAAGGTGGGTTGTTGCCTGGTATTAGCGGGACGATGTGACTGGTGGCTGTATGACTACATTATGGTAATTTTTTTTAATTTGAAGGTGCAAAGGGAGGAGGTATTTGGGATATGGGCACTGGAGCTGACTCGGGCAAGGTGAGTGGTGATTGGTGGGCTTAAGTAGTGGTTATTTTTCAGGTATCGTACTGCTGGTGAAGTCATAAGCAACTCGTGTTGTTTGGGTCTTACAAGTGGTGCACAAACCTCAACATGGTAATCGAAGGTGACGGAGGCCGGGTGGGTGAGCTGTCAAGGTAAAGGAGCGCGAGACACGTATCGGTGTGGGCAGGCTGCAGTTTTGGGCAGTATCTCAGCATGTGCCCTTTTTGCTTGGGTTTCTGCAGGTGCCGTACGCAGGCTCGGAGGGGCGATGCTGCCGCATGCTGACGAGGGGTCTGAGAAGGTGAGGCGGTTGTGGGCCGGGTTGGTGTCTAATAGCGAAGTATTGCATGGCAACTCAGTGAAGTGTTTCTCTGTGGTTTTGCAGGTGCTGTGTGGGCCGCCTTTGGAATTGGATGAGCGTTTGAGGTGAGCTGGGTAGCAGAGTGGAGGAGCATGGGGCTAGGGGTTTCTGGCAAGTGCAACGGTAATTTTGTGTCTCTTGGTATCCTAGGCATCAGAAGCGATGACAGCTGCAGTGTCTGAGTCTGGTGTTGGTGTGGAGCAGGTGAGTGGAATGCAACGGTGTGTCTCAGGTGGGGGATGTTGTGGGAAAGGTCCATGTTGACTGATGTGACACTGACTGGTGGCACCGTTGTGCATGCATTGTTTGTTGTTATTTTTTTGCAGATGGTGAAGAGGAACCTGGTGACTGCAGGGTTGACCCAGTGGGCTGATTGTGGTTTTTCCTTGTAGAGAATGGCTTCAGATTCCTGGCCCTCTAAAAGCTAAGTTGAGACGCTGGCGCTGGAGGTGGGTCGAGGGAGGGAGGGGACCAGGTTGGCAATTGCATGAAGGGGTTTTAAAGATAGTGTAGGGCAGGGGGCTGTCCAGGAACCGTCCCCCTTGGGCAGTTAAAGGGAGCGGGTTACTCATCAGTGTGATGCTAGCGTGAGCTGGGCAGGGCAGTTCAGCCTGTGTCTGTTGTTGTGTAGTTTGTGTGGTCTGTCCTCTGTGTCTTAGGCCTTCCTCAGGTCTCAATGTCCTCTTTGCGCTGAAGGAGCACAGCATGCACCTCGGGTGCCATCCCTAGGATCTCGACTGTCTGTACTCATCGGTGTAGCACCCATCGGATGCCGCTTCTTTTGCATTACAAGCTTAAAGTGTGGATTGGTCCTGTGTCTCAGAACTTTCCGGACACTCCTCTTTTGCGGCATCCTTCTTGGCTGCGGGAGCAGCTCTGCTCTCTAGATGTCCATTTTTGCAGACTGGGATTGTTTCCCTGCATCCTTACGTTTTTAGGTCTTGAGGCCAGGCTTCTCGTGCATCCATCCTCTCAGTTTTGAGAGCAACTGCTTGTCATGGGCCGCGAGGTTCTACTCCTTTTTCTGGGGTTGCCCCAGAGCCTCCTTGCATCACTGTCACGGTCCCATGCATCGTCTTGCCTGAACGGTGTCTTCCGTTTGGGTGTCGTCATTCTTGCCGAGAGTTTTCTCTCCTCTTTGAGGCGCATTGTTTGTAGGGTTCTGTATAGTGTTGGTCTGTGCATGTGTGTGTGTGGCTTGGAGCAGCCCTGCCCGGGGTTGTAGAGTCAGGTACAGGTGGAATAGCCATAAGAGTCGGTGGTTAATACGTTGATATGCCTAGACCGTTGAGGCAAAGGTTGCACAGTCATCTCGGATCGAGTAGCCATCAGCAGGTTGTGTGGACAGCTCTTTCAGTGGTGTTTAATGGGGAGGAGCAGAGCCGTGTGGGAGGGGCTGGTCATGTGTATTGAAGCAGATTGATCCTTAAATGGAAACAACACTTCTGGAATTGTTAAGCTATTGCTCTGCAACTGGGTGACTTGTTTGATATTATTGTTTTTGCAGATGCATAGGAATGAGCCACGCACCAAAGAATGACAGAGGAGGCAAGCGTAGCACCGTAAGAAGGTTGTGGTAAGGCTGCTTTCCATAATCTTTGAGCAGTTGTGGAGATTGGGTGATGTCCCAGAAGACTGGAAGAAGGCTAATGTCACCCCATCTACAAGAAGGGTCTAAAGGAGGATTCAGGAAATTGTAGGCCCATCAGTCATACTTAAGTCCCTGGGAAAGCTGTGCAATGAATCTTCCTGTGTGATATCACAAGTCCAATGAAGCACATGATTGGGAAAAGCCAGCACGGATTCATCAAGGGCAAATCATGCTTGACAAACCTGATCCCCTTCTACGACAAAGTAACGTACTTGGTTGATGGGGGGTGAGCGGTGGACACAGTCTACCTGGATTTATCTAAGGCTTTTGATATGGTTTCCCACAGCCTCCTCCTAGAGAAACTGATGCGTTACAGTCTAGACAAGCGGTCTGTTTGGTGGGTGGGGAACTTGCTGACAGGCCACCCCCAGAGGATGGTAGTAAATAGCTCCTTTTCAAACTGGCAACCTGTCACAAGCGGGGTCCCCCAGGGATCAATATTGGGCCCAGCACTTTTAAATATCTTCATAAGCGATGCGGATGATGGGATTGAGTGTATCCTGAGTGCCTACTGAGGAGCGGTCTGGGAAGGTGAGGAAGTTGTTGGCTGGCTCTCCATTTAATAGCTAAGTATTAAATGGCATCTTGGTTAACCATTTACCTTTTGGTTTTGCGGGAGCTGTGCTGGCTGCCTTTGGAATTGGATGAGCATTTGAGGTGAGCTGGGGTAGTAGAGAGGAGGAGCATGGGACTGGTGATTTCTCCCAAGCGCAATGGTAACTTTGTGTCTCTTGACATCTTGGGTGCCACGAGTGACAGTTGCAGCATCTGACTTTGGAATCAGTGTGGAGCGGGTGAGCAGAGCACTATGGCGCTTTTGAGGAGGCGGCTAGTGTGATGCTGAATACCAGCACTGTTTTGTGGTTTGGTTTTTTTTTGGTGTGGGTGTAGTTTTTTTTTTTTTTTGGCAGATAAAGAGGAACCGGGTGAGTGCAGCAACATCCCAGTTAGTGTTTTGGGTTTTGTGGTTTTTTGTTTTTAGGATGGATTCAGATCCCTGGCCTTCTGAAAACTAAGTTGAGGGACCGGGGCTGGGGAGAGAACAAGGTTGGGAATTGCAGGAAGGGGTTACGAAGTTATTGTAGGGGAGAGGACTGTCCAGGAACAGTCCTTTTTGGGAAGGTGTAAAGGGAGCGGGTTATTCTTTAGCATGATGCTAGCGTGTGCCGGGCTCGGCAGTTCCAGCCTGTGTCTGGTGTTGTGTAGTTTCTGTAGACTCTCTTCTGTGTCTTCTACAATAGCTTTCTCAGGTCTTGAGGTCTCCATAGCTCTTCATGATCAGCAGGCACCTCAGTAGCCCTCCTGATGGTCTCAAATGCATTGCCTCATTAGCATAGTGCCTGTTGAGCCCTTCTTAGCTTGCCATTGTAGCTTCAAGCATGGACATGCCTGGTAAGTGTTGCATCATAGATGTTTCTGAGGGGTCATCTCTTGCGGTGGCGAGCCAGGCGGTGCCGGCAGCTCTGCCCTCAGGAGTTCTGTTTCCACAGTTGTCTTTAGGGGTTTCACCCCTGTGTCCTTAATGGTCCTAAAGCCTGGCTTCTCACACATCCATCATTCTGGGTTTGATGGTAGTTTTCTCTCACGGGCCGTGGCAGTTGCCTCTCTTTCCCAGGGGTGCTATAGAGCATTTGTGCCATTGTGGCACTGTAGGGCTTCTGTGCTGGAGGCGTTTTCCCTACGGGAGTGATTCTCGCTTGTGGTCTTCTCGTGTCTCATGGTCACATTGTTAGTGGCGTCTGCGTGTGGTCTCTGTCTGCGTGTCAGGGTTGAAGCTGTGCTGCCCGGGAGTGTAGCAATATTAAAGACAGGGGAAGCATAGCTTTATGGTGATATGGTTATATGTTGATCTGGCCAGATTCTTTAGGCAAAGACTGTGCAGTCCATCTCTGGGCAAGTAGCATTTTCAAAAATAATGAGTGAGAAGTGATGAAATGTAATTTGTAGGAAGTATTTGATCAACTTGAGAGTAATTTTTGTCTCTAGTAAAAGTATATTGTAGAATTAAAATGTAAAAAATGATATGGGAAAACTTACTGGAAATAGCAATGGACCAATTTAAACATAAAAATTAATAAAAAAAAATTACAGGCAGTAATGTATCCCTATTGGAATCACAGTAAAAACTGAAATAACAAATGAAAGTACAAAACTAAGTGGGTGTTGTTAATACCTATGGTTAAAGATTGCCAATTGGAGGGTGCTGTGGTGGGGAATTGCTACAGGCATTGACAGCTCTTGCTTGAGGACTATTGTGGCAATAATGTTTGTATGTGATAATTTAAGTGAGAATTAGTCATTAGAGGGAGAGTTGTCAATACCTATAGATAAACGTAACTCTTGACAGGTTAAAAGAAAGCATGTGCATTACTGGCTCCTAAGTATATTTAACCTTTACACAATTACAAATAGTTTTTGAAATTACTTTGAGTAGTTTTGACGAAATGTAGAATACTACTTGGGCATAAATGATGTCCAATTGAACCACTGAGGTTAATGGGACACTAGCAGGCATGAATTGTGTCTGAGTAGTATCATAAGGAAAATATCAAACTAGGCAGTAAAGATGGAATGCTAATATGGCTGTGTTTAATTACCTTAATTGCAGCAAGAGCTAATTATAGTAGTTAAACAACTCCTTAATAGAGTTCTAAGGTATCTTAAAAGAAAGTGATTGCAATAAAGTTTAAATAAAGTTTTCTTTGATCTGTTTTGTGTCTCCTGTGTTTTTTTTGTGTCTGTGTGTTTGGTTTTTTTTCTGTCTGTAGGGTTTTTTTGTGTGTCTGTCCGATGTCTCATGATTTGGTTGTCTCTCCGGTTTTTGTCATTGATGTAGTTTTGTCTTTGATTTTGTTGTGTCTCTCTTTCTGTCTTTGTGTGGGTTTTTTTTTGTTTCATGTGTGGTTAGAGGAGGGAGTTATCTGTATTGGTCTTTAGGGGTTGTGTTTTTTTTTTTTTTGCATGCATTAGTGTTGGTCTTGGTCTTTGGGGGTTTTGGTTTTATTGTGTGCATCAGTCTTGGTCTTTGGTGGTTGTGTGGTTGTTTTTTTTTAATGCATGTTGGTATTGGTCTTTAGGGGTTGTGGGTTTTTTGTGCACATCAGTCTTGGTGTTTGGGCTTGTGTAGGTTTTTTTTGTGTGTTTGCTCTTTAAAATGTAAATAGCAGCAGTAGAAAATGGCATGCTTCCTGGGGGTAACAAACACAAATATATTACAAAATAATAGTATTTCTAAAAAATTACTCCCAGGTCATGTGCCATTTTCTACTGCTGCACTAGATGTATTATTATTGTTTCTTATACCATGTCTATCAATTATTAGTATTCCAAGTGGGAGTAATGTCTGATTTGAATAATCAAAAAACCCCAAAGATCATGGTAACAATTCATTACTCCCACTTAGAATGCTAATTAATTAGTTATCATGCAGAATAAGCAGCAAATAAGATGCAAATTTTTTTTTTCCCACAACACACAGAGGCACACAAATAGAATGCACCTTCGGGGGCGGGGGGGGGGGGGGAAGCTACCACTGCACGCATCTGGAGAACTTCGGGACTATAGAGAGCAATAGCAAGACGCATAGAGTACAGCTGGAGGACTTCAGGACCAGAGAGAGGAATGTCGGCACCAAAGAGTACAGCCCGAGAACTTCCGGACCATAGAGACGAACGTCGGGACCATAGAGTACAGCCGGAGGACTTCCGGACCATAGAGACGAACGGCGGGACCATAGAGTACAGCCGGAGGACTTCCGGACCATAGAGACGAACGGCGGGACCATAGAGTACAGCGGAGGACTTCCGGACCATAGAGTACAGCCGGAGGACTTCCGGACCATAGAGACAGACTTCCGGACCATAGAGTGCAGCGGGAGGACTTCCGGACCATAGAGACGAACGTCGGGACCATAGAGTGCAGCCGGAAGACTTCCGGACCATAGAGACGAACGTCGGGACCATAGAGTACAGCCGGAGGACTTCCGGACCATAGAGACCGACTTCCGGACCATAGAGGACAGCTGGAGGACTTCCGGACCATAGAGTACAATACCGGAAGTTCGTTTCTGTAGTCCGGAAGTCCTCCCACGCCACCGGAAGTTCCCAGCAAACC